>NW_005843269.1:18220-27183 GCF_000455745.1 Alligator sinensis | reverse complement strand
GCCTGCCTATGCAGGGGGTCGGACTCGATCATCTATTGAGGTCCCTTCCAACCCTAACATCTATGAATCTATGAACCTATGAATCCTCCAACTTTCTCACGAGGACATTGTGGGATACTAGATCAAAGGTGTTTTGGAAGTCTAGGTATACAATGTCAACCTGCTCTCATGTCCAGGTGGTGAGTTACCTGGTCATAAGGAGTTGAGGTTGGTAAGCCAAGACCTGCCCGCGATGAAGCCATGCTGGCTGTCATTCAGAATTGTACCTTCTGCAAGCTGATCGCAGATAGACTCCTTGATGACCATTTCTATAATTTTCCGTAGGATGTAACTTAAGCTGATTGTCCTATACTTACCCAGGTCCTCCTTCCTGCCCTTCTTGTGGATAGGCACAACATTGGCCCTCTTCCAATCCTTAGGGGCTTCTCCAGAGTGCCACGAGTTGTGGAAAAGTTTTGCCAGGGGTTTCGCAGTGACTTTGGCCAACTCCTTCAGCACTCTCAGATGAAGATCATTCAATCCCGTTGACTTGTATACATCTAATTTTATTAATTGGTTATACACCAGTTCTACAGCAACAGTAGGAAGGCGATTATTCCTACCGTGCTCATCCTCTATTCTACCTAGCATGGTTTTCCCTGTGGTCTAGTGAAAGACCAAGGTGAAGTAGTCATTCAGGAGTTCAGCTTTCTCCTGGGTGCCAGTAACCAGCTCTCCTGAGTTGTTGAGCAATGGCCCTGCACTCCCATTTGTTTTCCTCCTGTTCCCTATATACCTAAAGATGAACTTCTTGTTGTCCTTGATTCCCATTGCTAATCCAAGTTTGGTCACCGCTTTAGCCTGTTGTATCTGTTCCCTGCAAATGTGGGCCATCATGGAATATTCCTCCTTGGGGCCCACCCCAAGCTTCCATTGTTTATAAGCTTCTTTCTTCTTTCTTAAGAGGACTGTGATTTCCCTGTTTAGCCAAGAGGGCTTCCCAGTCCTTCTGTTACCTTTTCTTCACATGGGAATGGACTTCTTTTGTGCTTCAAGGATTGTGTCCTTAAGGAACAACCACTCTTCATGCACACCTTTTGCCTTTGGTCCCCAGTCCTGCAGCAATTACCCTACTAGTGACCTAAATCTGTTGAAATTTGCATTTTTGAAGTCCAAGACTTCAACCCTATTATCCGATTTGTCTGCCTTATGGTGGACAGTGAACATGATGGTTTCATGGTTGCTGTTGCCCAGACTTCCCTCTATATTTAAGTCAGTCACCAGGTCACCTCCTTTGGCCAGGACCAAGTCTAGTAGAGCATCACCTCTGGTTGGCCCATGCACCTCCTGAGTCAGGAAGAGCTCCTTGACACAGGTCAGGAAGGATTGCAACCGATCCAACTTGGCCGAGTGTACCTCCCAGATGCCTGGATAATTAAAATTGCCCATGACAACCATGTCACATGCACATGTGGCCTCAGTCAATTCTTGGGTGAACTCCAAATCAAGTTCCTCCCCCTGGTTTGGTGGTCCGTAGTATACACCTACAGTTAGGTCTCTCTTGCCACTCCCCCTCTCAAGCTGTTCATTTTTTAACCTGATGTTGGCCTCCAAGGAGGTATACTGCTTTTTCACATAGAGAGCAACATCTCCATCTTCCTTCCCCACCCAGTCCCTTCTATGCAGAATGTAGCCCTCTATAACTACGCTCCAGTTGTGTGAGGAGTCCTACCAGGTCTCTGTAATCCCTACTAGATCATAATGCATACTGGAGGGTAGGAGAGCTAGCTCCTACTTGTTCCCCATGCTCCTGGTGTTAGTATATAGGCACCCAAGTCCTTCTATTGAGGCCCTCATCTTCCTGTCCCACTTATGGAGAACTATTCCCTCAGCTCTCAGTGTCCTATTCTGCAGGGCTTACTTGTATGTTGGTCCCTGGACACGTTTGAATTTGTGTATCTCCGTCCTCCAGCAAGCTTAGTTCAAAGCCCTTTCCAGAAGATAGGCCATCCTGGCCATGAACAGGGACTTACCTTTCCTTGTGAGGTGGATGTCATCCCTTCCCAGGAGTCCTCTCTCCCTGAAGTGCATGCTGTGGTCAAGGAATCTGAAGTCTTGGTGGCACCAGCGTTGGAGTTGCCGGTTCACTTCCTTAATGCATCCTTCCCTTCTGGGACTATGGTCTCCAACAAGGAGCACAAAAGAAAAGACTACCTGGGCCCCCAACGCCTTGAGCCTAGCCCCAGAGCCATTTAGTCATTCATGACCTGGTCTGGATTACTCCTAGCCATGTCATTAGTTCCCACATGGATGAGGAGCATAGGGTAGTAGTTGGAGGACTGAACAAGCCTGGGGATCCTCTCTGCTACATCTCAGATGTGAGCCCCTGGGAGGCAGCAGACCTCACGGGCTAGGGGATCCGGATGGCAAATGGGTCCCTCAGTGCCCCGCAGGAGGGAGTCCCCCACCATCACCACCACCTTGCGCCGCCTCTTTGCTTACTTACCTCCTTGCCTGCTTACCTTCCTCTTCTCCCAATCTCACCATTGGAGACTCTTCATGTGGGTGGGGGCGGGGGGAGCATACCTGTTGTGCAGGGCCAGGGGAGGAGCAGCCCTGGCCCTGTGTTTCCTGGAGTGTGAGATGACTGTCTTCCAAGTTGCTCTGGGTTGGTCTTCTTGGTTAGCCATCACATTGGCTACCATCTAGGTCTCTTTCTCGTTTTCCTTCTTCTGGAGAAGGATCTGGGTGTAGTCATCAATGAAGTCTTTGTGGGCCCTGATCATGCACAGCTTACATATCTCCTCCTTGAGCTCCTGCACCCGGCCCTCCAGAGACTCTACCAGGGAGCGCACCCCACAAGTGGGGGTGCCCCATGCTCTGTTGCCAGCAGCCGTGCCAGGCAGCTCCCGCAGTCCGGGGCCACAGGCTCTGACTGAGTGAAGGTCTTAGCGATGCCGGGACACCTAAGGGTATGACAGTTGTGTTGTAAGAGGCTATGCAACTACCCTCGAACTGGCCTGCAAACTGCCTGCAAACTGCTTCCCCAGTCCCTGGTCACAGGCACTATATTGTGCTCTGTTACATTTTGTTTCCACTGTACTGTATTGTGGTGGGCTGCATACCTTGGGTTACAAGAGGGCAAGATGTGCATTGTTAGATCTGGAAAAAAAGGGCTGGAAGGGACCTTAGGAGGTCATTTAATCCAACACCCTGCTCCAGCCATGATCATTCCTATCTAAAATATCTTATACAAGAATTTGTAAAACTGCATGAACAAACCTCTTGCACAAGTACCAGGTACAGTGACCCAAACTGCCCAGAACACCCTTACCTGTCACAGGTAAGGCAGCAGGACAAGAGTATTGTTGATGTCCTGATGCCGCAAAGACAGAGGTAGTTTTTGTTAAATAAATTTGAGAGATCCAAAGAAGAGAACCATGCCCTCCACTACATAGAAAGGACCACCCCCCATCCCTTGCAGTTCACATTGATATGACCATGAGGTAGAACTCTTTCCTGATTCCAAATGTGGTGATCGACCTGATCCTGATCACCAGACGAGAAAGATCCGCTAGCTAGGAATTTCCAGGTTTAAGTCCAGCAGGATGCAACTTTAATGCAGAACATAGAATTTTTATTTATAGGTATAGGTATTGTGGCATGGCACTGGGCGTGCCTGCCACTTTGGCAAGCTAATGAGGCTATGAAAGCCCCGCAGGTGAGGCTGGTCACCATTAGGCCACCATAGGCTAAAAGGCTGACAGGTTGAGGTAATGAGTCTGATGAGTCTGAGCTGGCTTAGGGCCCCAGGTCAGACAGTGCTGCAAGTTAGCAGTTAGAGTGGAACAGCACTCTTCCGGAAGGAGTACCATTGCTCCAGAAAACACTACAACAACTGGAGGACAGGGTAGGAACTATTGGAGATGGAGAAGGTTCCAAGGGACCCCAAGAGGGTCCCCGGCCCAGCCAAGGCCAAGAGGGAGGGGCCAGGAGAGCTGGGCAAGGTACTCAGTCAGGGCAGCAGGCTACCAGGTGAAAGAGTAGATTCGGAGAGCCCTGAGGCATGGGCTACTCAGAAAGGGGCCTGAGTTGATAACAGCAGGCCAGCAGGAGTGGAGCAGGCCTGCACAGGGCCTGAGTATAAGCCAATAGCCCAAGAGGAGTAGAGAGTGCCTGTATAGGGCCTGAGGTGATGACAATAAGCCATACCAGATGAGACTAAGGGATAACTGAATAGGATGGCTTAGAGGTCCAGGAAGTCATAAGCTGAGATGAAGCTCAGCTCAGGTAGGGAACAGAAGTGGACCCGTATCAGACAGGAGTATAATAGCATCATCTGCGAGGCATGGGACACGGTGTAGGGAAGGTCGGAGCCATGTGTGGTGGCCCATAAGGCCGAGGCCACCCAGATATTATGCACCATGGAGATCATGGTAGCCTTCTGTGATCCGAATATGTTAATTAACAACAAAGGCATAGTGGGCGAGTGTGGGGCAGATGGCTCAAATGGGCGGGGGGCAGGGGGGTGGCAGCAGCACACACTTTTTTTTTTTGTGTGGGTGTCATGACCCTGTTACAGGTATGTTTACAGAATGAGCTCACTGTTTTATGCATTCAGTGTAAAAATAACATACAAGTCTGAGTTTTGAAGTGAGAGAGAAGATTTACAAGTGAACGTTTAGATGTGGTCTGGGGATATCCATGGTAACCACAATACTTTAATTCAAATACCTTATGATCCTGTCACAGACCTGAAATGGATACTAGACCAGTCCATCTGTACAATTGATGGGTTTTATATTTTTGAAGAATTTCATAGGATTTCAAAAAGAAAATCATGTCTTACTTAAAAACATACACAAAGTATATGACTAACCTTTTAATTTATTTTTCTTAAGAAACCATTACATAAACCCAGGAAAATAATGAAAGTTTGAGAGCGTGCTCTTTGTCATTACATCATAGCTGAAAAGTTCCTTTATTTTTACCAGTTACAATCATGTCTGTGGTTATTTGCCTTCTATAAAGCATATACTTTGCACTACTAGCAGATCAGGGAAATGCTAGGGTTAGGTACTGTTGCATAGCGAGCAATGTCCGGAAAGACAGTTCTTGCATTTTGAGCACCTGTTCACATTTTAGTGCTGAGAAGTCCTTGCAATGCCCTGCTTCCTCTGTATCAGCACTGGTTTGTAGGTAGGTGTTGTGCAAGTCAGCGGGCAAGAAGCTGGCACAAATATTTACATGGAGTTCTCAGAACTCAAAAGCTGTGCATATTGGCCATTTTTAAGTGTATAGCTTTATTCCAGCACATTTAAGAGCTACACTTAGAGGCTAAGTACAGAGGTTCAGAAGCCCGAGGTAGAATCAGTTCCATCTTCACAGGCTATTCTAAGTTGCATAGCTTTATCTGATAAGAAACTGAACTGATGTTCAGTGTTTGGGTGGCCAAGACAGGCAGAAGCTTGCATTGGCCCAGGCCAGGAGCCCAGCGGTACTCACACCTAACATGGGCAGGCTGCTAAATCCAGCCACGTGGCAGCCCAGGCCTGATTGGCTGCTGGACACAAGCCCCTCCCCCACTGTCAACCACAGGGAGAGGAGAGCCAACAGAAAATCTCTTCCCAACAGCCGCCTCTGAGAAGGGCAAAGGGGAAACGCACCACCCAGCCCTAGCCCCCCAGCTGGGGTCTGCCTGGCATGTGAAAAGCCCTGACCAGGGCGGGGTTTCATCCCCTGGAGCCTGGCTAGCAGGGCTCTGATTGGCTCAGCCTCACGCCTGTGAGAGAGGGGTGGGGAGAATGCCCAACATGTAGGAAAGACCCCACTGAATTTTTCACTGTCCTGCAGCCCAGGTCACTAGCATGGAATCAGCTCAGCCTGGCCCCCTCCCCAGGTGCATTCACCCCCACCCCCTGTGAAAGGTGGGGGCTGGGGGTAGCAAATGCACCAGGCCAGCTGGGCACTAGCCCCCCCCAGCCGGGGCCTGGCCAGTATAGAGGGGGGAACCCCACACTGGGGGTTTTTCACTCCCCTGCAGCTGGGCTGGCGGGATAGGATCAGCTCAGCTCCACCCCCTCCCCAGTCCCCCACCTCTGAGAGTGGGGTATGGAAGGAATGCACCAGCCTGGCCCTGAACTCCCCAGCCAGGGTATGACAGGCATTGGGGTGGGGGAAAGCACCCACTGGGGTTTTTTCCTACTCTGCAGCCCAATTCACTGGGCTGGAATCAGCTCAGCCCCACTCACCCCCTCTCCAGCCCCCACCTGTGAGAGGCACAGGGGTGGGGAATTCACTGGCCTAGCTAGATACTGCCCCCCTGCCTCTAGCTGGGGTCTGCCCAATGCAGGGGTGGGGGGGAAAAGCCCCCACCAGGGACTTTTTGCTCTCTCACAGCCCTGCTCACCATGCTGGCATAGACTCAGTCCCCATTTCTCCCTAGCCACCCTACCTGTGAGAAGCAGGAACTGGAGAGGGGACAAGGCTGAACTGATTCAAGCCTGGCAAGCAGGGCTGTAGAGGAGTGGGAAGCCTCCAGTGGAGCTTCCCCACCCCACCCCCTATGCTGGGCAAACCCTGGCTGAGGGGTTTGGTGCCAAGTCAGCTCAGTGCATTCCTCCCCTCTCCCACCTCCCCTCTTAGAGGTCGGGTGCTGGGGAGGAGGCAGGGCTGTACTGATCCCAATCCTGCTTGCGTGGCTGCTGCTGGGGCAAAAAGCCCCCACTGCTGGGGCTTTCCTTCCCCCTTTTCCAGTACAGATGGGGGGATAGGGGAAGTCTGAGGGTCTGTTCCCTTGTCCCCCCCATGCCACTAGGCAGACAGATGCTGGCAGGAAGAAGAGGCTTTAGTGCCTTAGCTCTGTGATAGCTGGGGGATGGGCCAGGCCTGCTCTGCTGGAGCAGACAGCACAGCAAGGGGCTGCAAAGCATTCTGGGATACTGGGGGACTGTGAGTTAACTCAAATTATGAAGGGATATGCAACAGAAGGTCAATAAACCGGTTTGACCTAAATCAGTTAAGTCCAAAACTACATCCAACCAGGTTTTGGCCATTTTGAAAGTGGTTTATGTGCACTGAATTTCTTTTCTGTTACAGGTTTAAACCAGTTTTGGATCAATTAAACCAATGTATGTGTAACTTCTGTCCCTAGCCAGAAGGAAGCATGAGCATAGGGAAATGATGAAGGCCAGCCATTGACAAATATTTCCAAAAGTTCTCCTTAAATAGTCTCTCTCCAAGGGAGCTGTTTGATGCCTTTTAATTAGAGGTGCACCGATACATTTGTCCGCTAGTGGATCGGTACCAATATGAAGAAAATTGGCTATATCAGAAATTGGCCCAATGGGGCCAATAATTTGGCCAAGAAATGCTCATGCATGTGCACATCCACGATGCAGCATGCAGGCAGTGAGGAGCACCGCCTGGCAGCATGGAGAGCTTCCTCCAGCTGTTAAGTCCATTGTGATAGAAGAGGTCACTTTTTGAGGGTGAGGCGTGGCTTCCGCTGCTGCTTACACCCTGGGAGGGCATAGGGGGCGTGTGCCCCCCAGATCTGTGTGGGGCAGGGCATGTGGGCTGCAGTTGTTGGCTGGAGCTGGGGCTGTGTCGGGCTCTTCTTGCCAGGGGCTGGGCTTGGGGCAGGGGCTACAGGGGGAGCTGCAGCCACCTAAAATTTTGCCATAGCTCCTTCCCAGCTCTGTCACTGCCACCGTCCAGCCAGCTCTTCCCAATACATGGGAGAAGGTGGGGTTTGAGCCAGGAAAAATTGGATATCGGTATTGGCCCCAAAAATCTCTTATCGGTGCACCCCTACTTTTAATACTATATATGCTGACTATAATATTCCTGCCAGTACACCTCTCTGTAGCACTTGCTTCCCTCATCTTATTTCACATAATTTGTTCTCAATAAAGCCATGTACCTTACATGGTACTACTCTGTCACAATGAGTGCTTTTGGAAATGAAGTATGCTGCAATGTATAAATATGTTTGAAACTTAGTTTGTAATAATAATAATAATTTTCTCTTATGGTGATCTTACTCTAAGATGCCATGCTTTAATAGTGATACAGCATATTTTGAAGTGATACACCGGAAAAAGTTCACTGCCCTCTAGTGGAAAAATCTGGGCTGCTCATTTTATTTCATAAGCTAGATAGTGAAAATTTCAAAACTCAATCTAAGGTATGTTTTCCAATCCTTTATCTTTTTTTTTCTAAATCCTTTCCTAATTTATAGCATCCTTGATGGATGGACACTGCAGTAGCACTGATGCCAAATACAAAGGCAATACCACCTTTTCACTCCTATTTGATATTCCTGTCTTGACACACTCAAGAATCACATTAGCCTGCCAGACCCCGCAGGGTATTCACGTACATCTACTTATCTATCCTGAACCCTGTGGAATCAGAAAAAAATAAATGCCTTAAACTTTGATCATTTGAGTTATAAGATGACATAACGGCTTTGTGGAGAATTGCTGGCTCTGTACAGTAGAACAGATAAGGGAAAGTGTTTGTTCTTTGTAACTCCTCTGCAACTGCTTCACTCACCGCGGCCTTGAAGACAGCAAAAAGTATGTACAACTCTGATTTCCAGGTGCAAGAAGGAGGTTTGTGAACTAACCTCGCCTCCCCCATAAGTTCCCATCCTGATTACAGCAAAGAAGTAATGAAGTAATGTCATAGCCGCTTTTCATGCTAATTTCACTATATGATCATGCGAGTTGTAAGCGACTGTTAAAAAGTATATAAGCCTCCTGATTTTGCTCTTGGGGGGGGGACCCCTTCCAAGTGCTTGGGAAATCCATGTCACTTTGGAATCCCCCCCTACAGCTGTAGTTCCTTTTGAATAAAGCTTCTGCTCACCTGACCCAAAAGTATGCTGCGTGTGTTTCCACGACACTGGTCTTTTCATTTGGAAAGGTTCACGTACAGAATGAGTGACATTCAAGTCGGGCAGGATGGTGCAAATAAAA
>NW_005843269.1:12926-15240 GCF_000455745.1 Alligator sinensis | reverse complement strand
AATATTGTTTGTCTTGATAGTTCTGATAATGTTTTATGTCTTAGTGCAACTGATCCTCTGCTGCATGAAAACCAGCAGGAGAAGCTTTAGCAAGGCAAGAAAACCCACGGCAGAGTCTAGAATAATGGTGTTACAAAAGTGTTAGCAGATTAAAAGAAAACATGAAAAGCTGCATGATGAAATAGAGGGGCTCATGAGTATGGAAGTTTAAGGCTAAAGTGAGACTAAATAGTCTCGAAGTGGGGAGTGTGGAATCAGAAAAAAATAAATGCCTTAAACTTTGATCATTTGAGTTATAAGATGACATAACGGTTTTGTGGAGAATTGCTGGCTCTGTACAGTAGAACAGATAAGGGAAAGTGTTTGTTCTTTGTAACTCCTCTGCAACTGCTTCACTCACCGCGGCCTTGAAGATAGCAAAAAGTATGTACAACTCTGATTTCCAGGTGCAAGAAGGAGGTTTGTGAACTAACCTCGCCTCCCCCATAAGTTCCCATCCTGATTACAGCAAAGTAATGAAGTAATGTCATAGCCGCTTTTCATGCTAATTTCACTATATGATCATGCGAGTTGTAAGCGACTGTTAAAAAGTATATAAGCCTCCTGATTTTGCTCTTGGGGGGGGGACCCCTTCCAAGTGCTTGGGAAATCCATGTCACTTTGGAATCCCCCCTACAGCTGTAGTTTCTTTTGAATAAAAGCTTCTGCTGACCTGACCCAAAAGTATGCTGCGTGTGTTTCCACGACAACCCTGAGCTTCTTAAGAGTTATTACATATAGAATCCCCATCCTATAAGTACAAACTGCTTTATTTGTTTCTAAATTTGGGTTATTTCACCAATAGTTTACAACAATTACTGTTCTTACTGAAACCCATGTTTGTTCAGATTTATCTTACAAAATGACCCGGATCAGTGTCATCTGCAAAGATTACCAAAAATTATTTTCAGTTTTCTTCCATGTCATTTATAAAAATGTTGAATACAGTAGAATGAATCCTTGAGGGACCCACTAGGAACACAGCTGTTCAATGATCCAGACCGTGCCATGACAAGAAATGCAAAACCTGCCAACACATCTCCACCACCCCCACAATTACTACACCCCACAACAAAGCCATCAGCATCCCCGGATCTTACAGCTGCACCTCCAGAAATGTAATATGCCTCATCCAATGCACCAAATGCCCTGATGGAGGATATGTAGGAGAGACCAAACAACAACTGCGCACCAGAATGAACGCACACCGGAAATCCATCAAAGACAGAAACACCCAATTACCGGTGGGGGCACATTTCTCACAGGAGGGCCACTCTCTCTCCAATCTCTCAGTCCTGATCCTCAAGGGAAACTTACACAACGCTTCCCAGAGATGAGCCTATGAGCTCCATTTCATCAACCTGCTGGATACTAGAGATCATGGACTAAACATAGACCCTGGCTTGTTTACTTTTCATTCCATCCAGGAAGAGCGCACACCAACTGCTGCAGCTTCCTTAGCCTGATGAAGGGTTTTTGAACCCGAAAGCTTGCTTAATAACTATTCTCCAACCATTTGGGTTGGTCTAATAAAAGATATCATATTCACCCAAGGAACCTTTGCTGTTCAATGATGATTTTTTGCTCATAATTACATTTTGAGACCTGTCACTTAACCAGGTTTTAATCCTTTTAAAGTGTGTCATGATGATTTTATATTATCCAAGTTTATTAATCAAGATGTTTTCAGTTACAAACTCAAATGCTTAACTAAAGATGTCTAAGTATATTTCACCAAAATTATTCCCTTTAACTGTCAAATTTGTGATCTCATCAAAAAAAAATATTAGTTTGACAAGACCTATTTTCCACAAAACACATTGTTTAGCATTAATTATTTGATTCTTTATTAATCAAATCCTGCATCAGCTGTTCCATTGTTTTGGCTGGGGCTGCTGTCAGGTTGGCAGGGCTATAGCCAAGGGTGGATCCAGGGCGCAATGGATCATACCTAGGGAGCAGCAACCAGGGACTCATTGTAATTCCTTGAAGCAAGTATAAATTTACCCCTCCCTTCCTTTTTGTGTTCAGTGGTATTTCTCCCTCCCCTGCCTGCAGTTGTCACTGTCTCTGACTGCCATGAGGGAATGAGGTCCATAGCTGCTCTCCAGAGAGATCTGCCTGCTGTTGTGGGTTAGCAGTGGGTTAGCACAGAGCTGGGCTAAGCCAGGGACAGTGGCAGCAGTAAGTGTGTCCCTCTTCCCTGCCTGGTCTCCCTGGTGTTGCCTAACAGCCTAGGAGCAGGTGGGGAGAGAAGGGAACCCACCTGCTGCTG
>NW_005843269.1:9944-12916 GCF_000455745.1 Alligator sinensis | reverse complement strand
GGAATGGCTGGGGAGCCCCAACCCTCCACCCTTCCCTGGGTCATCTGGGGACAGTGGCAGAGGTGGCCAGGGGAGAAAGATGAGGGGATGTATCACTGAGCAGAGGAGGAGGGAGGGTTCTTACCTGCTTGAGGGTTTTTAAAAAAAAGTCCTCCACTACTGCTCCTGCACTGTGGTCTGCCCACCCTGGAGGGGGCAGGGGGGAGTGTGTGGGCAGGAGGGAGGGAGGGGGCTGGAAGGTGGGTTGTAGTCACCATTTCAGTGCTGGTCACTGCTCCTGCTTTTTGCATTTTGAAATCCTGGATCTCTCCATAGCTACCTGGGTAATCCCATTTGCCCATATTTATTTCTTTTTAAATATTGGTACAGTATTTGCTTTTCTTAAGTCTCTGGAACTTAACCAGTGCTTCAAAATGTAATGAAAATCAACATTCACAGTTCAGCCATATTCATCCCTGTACAGGAAGAGACAGACTGAATAAGGAACTTCTTTAAAACTCTAGGATACAAATTTTATTGACTGCATGTTTTAAAGATGTCTAACATTAGCTGTTGTTTCTCATCTATAATTACTTTTGGAGTGGAAAGTACATCATCAAGTGATAGCAATATATCATTTGCTCCCCCCTGCCCTCTCTCACCACACTGGAAATACTTACTGAGCATTTTTGCCTTTTTTACATTTTTACTGACAGTTTGGCCATGTGCGCCTACTGTGTATACCTGAATCCAAGAGGACTTTGAGTAAGATGACCCTCCCCAATAAATTAGATTAGATACATGAATAGTTAAAGTTTGTTATAATTTTCCATGTATAAAACCTAATTATTGGGGGGTCATCTTAAAGTTGACCCTCCTTACCACTGTACAGAGGAAAGCAGCAACAGTGCGGGCAAGTGGAAGGTGTTGCAGCAGCAAGGGTAGGAATCCCTGCTGCCTGTCCCTCCATGCCCTCTACCCTTCCTGGTGCTGTCAGCCCTACTGCTTGCTCCCCCACCCCTCCAGTATCTGCTGCCTGTCCTGCAATGACTACCCTCTCCTCCTCACCTCTTTCTGCTTGTCCACCTCATGCTGCTTACTCTACAGTGGTTCTAGCTCTAGCTCTGGCCTTGGTCAGGTAGAAATAGCGGTGGCAGCAGTTCTGACTTTTGCCCCTGGCTGGGTCAGTGCTGTAGCTCTGGCTCTAGCTGTTCCCCTGCACACCTTCTGAGGCCGTACACCATGCAGTCTCCCCTGTGCTTCCCTGCCCTGCACTATGTGGTCTTGCCTGCACTCCCCCACTATGTGTCCTGTTCCCTGCAGCAGCTCCAGCCCCAGTCCAATATCTGGTGCTCGAATCCAAGACAAGGCTCTCCCCATGTTAAATGGGGGAGAAACACTCATCTTTGATCTGAGTAAATATGGAAATAATGCACCAATGACATTGTTAGGATTCCTTTAGTTTCCTAACCTTTTATTTAATCTTCATTTTATTTAATTCTATTAGTCATAGATTTCTCCATATGTCCCTTAGTTTCCTTTAGCAATTTTCATTGCTTCTAAACTTCTAATTTATATTCATTAGTATCATCTTGTTTTTTGTTTAATATAAATAAGTCAGCTGATTATAGGTGCTTTCACCTCCATTGTAATATTACATCTCCACCATAATTATTTTGTCATCTGTGGCTTTGGATTTTAGGCATCTGATAAAGTGTTCAACATCACCAAATTATTCACATTTTTTCTCTTTATTTCTTTCTCCTTGCTAATTTGGTTCTTTTTTTTAATGTAGTTTGGTAAAATTTATCTTTTAAAAGTTAAGTCCATAGAATACTATGCTGGACTTTTCTGTTTGCTCATAATGAATTTAATCAAGTCATGAATACTTGTGCCTAAGCAACCACTAATTGTAGTTTTTAAATCAGTTTCTCATTGTCTATTAAAGGTGAAGTCCAATATAGAATTTCCCTGGGTTGCATGCTACCTTTTTTTGAGGTTGGCTATATAGTTTGTATTGCAGCTGAAATTTCAGCTGGAAGCATTTCAGACTTGTTTCACCTGCAATCAGTTGACTCACAAGTTATTTCAGTTGCCATAATTGGTTCTTTGTTTTGTTCTGCTCATAGTTAATTTTGGCAGTTTTGCTTCAGAGGTTCCAATAGCACAGCATAGTAGAAGTGTTACTGTGATAAGGAAGGCTTTGGGGCTGGAAGGGATCCCAGGAAGGGGAATAATTCTCCTGCACTCACTACAGGAGGAGGGAGAACTGCCGTAGGAGAATGGAGCGGTGTGCCGCATTTCAGGAGTGAATGCTCCCTCCAGAGTGGTGACTGTCAGGTTAAGGCAAGTACTTCTGGCCCTGGAGAGGGGCAACCTGGGAGAGACCTCAGCATCTGGGAAAGAGAGACACTGTGAGTTTCTCCTGCTGATGCTTGCCTGCGCCTATTGGCAACACAGAGGCACTTGGAGAAAGATACATGTGGTCGAAAGGCCACCACAGAAGGAAGTCCTGCTGTGGGAGCTCAAGGATTGCTTGCCTGAAGCCAGTTGGAGCTGTTGCCAAGTAGGTGCCAGAGAGGGATGTGGGAATCCAGAGGGCTCATCCATTTAGTAGTGTAGGACAGCCCTCTAGTGCCTCAAAGGAATTGTTTTCTTTTCCTTTTGTCTTTCTGGGATTTAATTTGACTTCCTACTTTCTTGACTTAAAGGGGCAGGTAGAACAAATAGAATGTTTGTCTACAGGTAGACCAGCAGAATATTGGTCTCTGAGACCGACCATGAGTCTCGGGTTTTTGGGGATGTAAAAATATGAACTTTTTTTTGCTTTTGTAAACAGACTCATGACTTGGCTGCTAGGGAGCAGGGACCAGGGACAGCACCCAGCTTTCCAGTACTAAAGGACTAAATCCTAAGGGCTCTCCCTGGCCCCTGGCCATTGTGGAACAGCCCCATATTCACCAGGGGTCTGTCCCCTGAACCAAGATCCATGG
>NW_005843269.1:4550-9934 GCF_000455745.1 Alligator sinensis | reverse complement strand
AGATGGAGCCCCACAAAGAGATTCCTCCTGACATGGAGTGATCTCATGAGCTTCCAAGCAGAGAAATATCAGTCATGCTGGGTGAGAAACTAACATCAGAGAGTGGTTGGGGAGGGAATTTTAACTTTTCCTTAGCCAATTTGCTGCACAAGTGGAAGACATCAGCTCAAAAGGGGCCCAGGCCATAAAGCACCTCCTCATGACAGTTACATATTACTTTCTCACTGGGAATTGCAAGCAGATGTACCCAGGTGAGTTAATATTACCTTTCCACTTCAAGTAGGAGCCAAATATTTGATAACTTGTCAATATAATAGAAAACAAATATGACAGTTGTCACCTGTTATACCTTCTTAGTAGTAGTTTAGGATTCAACTTCCCTGATTTTAAAGTTCTGATTTATAAAACAAAGACTTTTTTGTATTTGGGGGCAGAGGAGAGACTGCTTTTCTGTTACTAGTTCATTATGCCATTTTGAAACCTGCTGTAGTGAGATAATTTCTATGAGGTAATTTTAACATGCAGTTAAGATAGATGATATGCCCTTCCATGATATCTCAGCTGTTGACTAAATTTGAAACAAATTGATCATCCCTTTGATGCTTTTCCAGACTGAACTAAAAAGGTTCTTGATTTTGCAGTTCTCTTAAGATGAAAGTCAAACATATAAGTGAGTTAGTCTGATCTGTAACAGCAAGATTTTTGCTAAATACCGCAGTAACATTCCCACCCAGCAACAGCTGATTCATTTTATGGAATTTAAATTAAAATTACATAATTCCAAACATTTTTGGGTTTGCCCAGCCCCACCCAGATTCTATTTCCAGCTTGTCTATTTTCCAGTGCAGAGAAAAAGTTATGAACCTGTCAAAGTGAAGCTGTGAGTCACTTTTTTTAAAACTAGGTGTGGTCTCTGATGCTCCACTCCTTATATTCTTATGGCCAAGTAGATAGTCATTTCCTGGGATTAAAAACCAGGACAGATTTAGTATGACATTCACATTCTCCAAGGTGCCTCTCCCTGGTTCTATACATCTGGTGAAATACCAAAGTGAGAATAAAGGGAAGTTTCAGAGCTAGAAGCTGATATTCCTTGTCCAATAATATGAAATCAGCTTGCTAGGTTGAAGTTATCTATCAGCCTTTTATATTTTGTTTGACCTTTCAGTAAGAAATGAAACTATTCAGAAATAGTCTTAAAGATACTTAAAGATATGAGATCTTAAATGCTACTGAGTGAAAAAAATGGGTCAAATACAGCCAAGAAGTAAACAGATACTAACTAATCTCAGGGCTAAATTTGGCACAACAGAAATACTTAAAATGAACCTTTAAAATGTGAGTAGATACTGCTAATGGCACATGAAATTGACCATTATATTGGCATAATCTGATATTTGCTTGGAAAGTTTTTTGAGCTAGCTGCTGCCTAGTCTACATAATATTGGCATTTGCTATTGGCTAACAGTAGAGTAAATATATAAAAAAAGAATAAGATAATATAGAGGGGATAGTTTGTATTGTATTGTATTGTATCCACATACAGACATCACCACATACATCCATTGAATCCAGTGAATCCACATACAGACATCACCGTCACTTGCAAAACAGCAAACAGGAAGCAGCAGTGTAACTGGAAAATAATACTTTTTGGTTCTAAGGCAGGCCTCATGATCTGAAAGCCTTCACTCGTATTTTTATGAAGGATTTATGTACATATTGTCAATCAGCCTTTAGAGAACAGATTTGCATATATCCGTTTCACAGAGGGCACTGGAAAATATACAAACTGCAATAAAATTGGAGCCCAACTCAATACTACTCTTTCCATTAACTTTAATGGAATTTGGATTAGTTTCAGGCACACACTAGCCCAACCCTGTACAGCTTGCGTGAACCAACAAGCATTCTTCAGTGTCTGGTTTTCTGAGAGTTTTACATATGACAGAGAGACACCAGTCTTTGTGCGGTCATAGCTCTTATTCATTCCAGACATCACTGCTGTCAACTATTATTTGTACAGACCTTAGCGGGGGTAAGCTTAGCCCATCTAACACTTCAAATCCAGAATCTTACTGTTTGAACCCAAATAATTTTTTAGCTGTTAGAGTTACGAAGGCTTCCCAGTACCCTCTGTAGGTTAGATGCTCAAAGGGAATGGAATTGCAAGCAATTAAGTAGCTCAGATATTCTGTCCAATTAGATAATACATTATCTGTAATACATTTTTGGTGTCAGTTTTATAAACAGAAACAGATTTTTAAAGGGTTTTAAGTGGCTGGAGATGCAGATAGACATTTACTGCAACTTTCAGTAGTAAGTATTTACATAGTTATTTGTTTAGACACTTAACTGACCATTTCATATGCAGATAGAATTATGGTAATTGTCGCAGAGCATTGAGGTGCCCTGCTCCTAAAGAGGGGAGACTGCTGGGGAAAGAGCCCTAGGAGTAAGTGACGAACCCAGCTGCCAGTTGCCAGGGCAACTGGAGCTAGCAAGCAATCGCACCTGACAGCGGTCAGCTGATTGAAAGGAGCAGGGTCTGGCTCCCATATAAAGCCCAGGGGCTGAGGCCAGGCTGGCAGTTCCCTACCAGCAGCCAGAGAAGAAGGAGCTCTTGGTCCTGGAAGAGAGGAGAAGCCTGAATGCAGGAGCAGCGTCTGACACTGCTGCGAGATGAAGAATCCCCAGTAGGCTTGAATGTTGTTATGGCCAGGCAGCTTCTGTTTATGTTATAGCCCAGGGGCTTGTGTTTGTGTTGCTATTGGTTACACCGGTGGTTTGGGTGAGGCTATTAGGGGTTGGAGGAGGCCTCATAGGGGACCCACAGCAGTGTGGGGACCCCAACGCCAGGGAGGGGGCATTGCTAAGAAGCCCCAGTGTGGGAGTGGTGAGCCCCGGAGAAGGGGGCAGCATTGTAGAAGAGCCCCAAGAGAGGACGGCATTACTGAGCAGGCCCCAGAGAAAGGCAGCTTTACTGAGGAACCCCAGAGAAGGAGGCAGTGCTTGAGGAACCCTAGAGAAGGGGGCAGCGCTTGAGAAGGCCCTAGAGAAGAGGGCGGCATTACTGAGAAGGCCCGGAGAGGGGGCAGCGTTACTGAGGAGCCCCGGAGAGAGGGTGCGGAGAGAGACAGGGCTGCGGAGAGCCCGAGCGCCAGGCAGGGGGTGTAGACCTGGACTGAACAACGTCTATTCCAGCTGTGAGGCTTGGGGCATGGTAAAGGGGTGGTACGAGCCACACATAGCCCATAAGGCTAGGGTGCCCTTGAAGCACCCACTGCAGGGTGGGACCCACAAGGTGTCCAGGAGTCCACGGGGCAGAGACTACAGCAACCCGTGTCCAAGAGATCGTAAGGCAGCCTCCCATACATTTAATCTCCATCAAAGACGTGGCAGGCGAGAAGCGAGGGTGCCCTTTGGGCCAACTTGGCATGGGAAGGGGGCCTTGAGGAGATCACGGCCCTCCTGCAGGACCCCGCCGTGACAGTAATTCATTATTATTAAATTATGTATTTGAAGGTGGAGTGCAGATAAACAGTTGTGTGTATCAACTTAATAGGCATAAATAAGGCCCCTAGCATCCCAAATTCTTCTTTCTTTGTATTGAAAATTTACCAGAGAATGTCACCATTCAAGTTGTATCTACATGTGGTTCTGAAATAAAAGAAAGAAAATTCCTTATGCAAATAATGAAATATGGTAAAAAAAAGATAAACCTTGATCCTCAACATAATCAAGCTTGCATGATAAGACAGTTCATAAATGTTCTGACATATCAAATGCTATCTCAAATTTAACTAGGGAGAGATCGGTGTATTAGCCAATGCCAGTATCAAGGCCAAAATATTAGGCCTGTGCAAATAGGGAAGTATTGGATTCGAGTTTGGATTCAGCCAATTCGGAGGACAGTGACTTGATTTGGTGATTTGAATCTCGCTATCCCCATTTGATTCAGGTGAATTGGCTTCAAAAGATTTGGCACTGATTCAGAGAGATTGGGTGATTTGGATCAGCCAGGGAATGGCAGGCACTGAAGGGCGGCTGCAGATTTTGCTGCGGCTCCTCCAGCAGTGCCTGCCTCTCCCTGGGTAGGGGAAGCCACAGGAGAAGCCACCAGGGTTGCTCTGCCCAGTTGGCCCAGCTTCCTGGCACTTAAAAAAAAAAAAGTTTCACACTCACCGGCTGCAGCAGCGGCTATCAGGGCCTCTGGGCACTCATGGCAGAGCCACCCCGTGCTGCACCTGGTGAGTGCGGGGCTTCTTTTTTTTTTTAAGTACCAGGAGGCTGGGACTGGGCAGGGCAGCCATGGGGGCTTCTCCTGTAGCTCCCCCTGCCCAGGGAGAGGCAGGCACAGCCAGAGAAGCCACAGGACAACCTGCAGCTCTGCAAGTGTGCCTGCCTCTCCCTGGCCGATCCAAATCTCCGAATGTTTTCCGAATCAATGTGAATGCTTTGAATAGATTTAGAGCTTTTAATGGGTCTTCCAATTCAATTTGGATTTGGAGATTCAGCCCCCTGAATTGGGCCGAATCTCCTCCGAATTGAATTGGTGACTGAAGCTTTGCAGAGCCCTACAAAATCTATCTGCTCAAGTTGGTTAGCTGGAAGGAAGCGCATTGGCTTCTTCCTTTCAGCTCTGAACAAATTGCTTTCAAATATCCTTGACCAAGTTGTCATGATCAGTGAACTAATAGCTTATGTAAAGGGGAGTCAGGCAAAGCTTAATATAAAGTAAAAGAATACAGACATATTTGTTGAATCTTTTCTTTCACTTATTAGAAACACCCATGTGTTTATATTACAAGCTTTACTCTTATAAAGTATTTATTTTTATATTTGACATCTGTATTAAGATTTAGCAAACTGCTGATAGAAATGAAACTATTCTAATTGTAATGCCACATGTCTCATCATTAATAAAAAAGTCACTTGTGTTTCTTGCTTGATTTCTTTTTTTTAGTTTCACAAGTGAAGACTTCTGATATTTAAGAAATCATTGACCTGAAAACTATACCCCAAAAGTTCTTTATAATAAAGAGATGAGAACCACTCTTACAAAGCTCCAATACCTACATTGTATATTTTAGAGCAAACAAAGACCGTTCCTCTAATACTAGTCTAGACCAAATGTATATTTAACTTTTTTGAAATTTGTAGCAAAATAGGAAGTGTTACATCCAAGTTATGTTTTCTTTTCCAGATTCTGTACCTCACAGTAATTTTGGAGAGGAGTTGGGCAGAGAGGTAAAATGACCTTGTGATTCAGGCATAAGACAGGAAATTTTTTTGTAATCTAGGGAAAGTTCTGTAGCCTTGCATGTTGATAATAATACTGTGGGGGAAATGCCTGCTTTGAAATCACTGTCTTGCAAGGGAAA
>NW_005843269.1:0-4463 GCF_000455745.1 Alligator sinensis | reverse complement strand
AAGAGCCAGTGCTGCCTCCCACTCCTAACTACATCAAGGCTGCTCACTGGCCCCTTGCCTTTTTGTTAACAGTCAATGTAAGTGTACAGAAATATAAGGGTGGGAAAGTAAGGTGTGATGCTTTTCAGTCATTAAGTGACTAGGCAGGCCATCAAGAGACAACCAGTACTGAATAGGTACTAAGAAGAGACCATCCAGATACTGAATGGGGGTGTAGGTTGTAGCCGTGTTGGTCTAAGGACATAGGCAGACAAGGTTCTTTGGGTGAATCTGATATCTTTTATTAGACCAACTAATAGTTGGAGAACAATTTTTAAGCAAGCTTTCAGTTCCAAAAACCCTTCATCAGGCTCAGGAAGTTTCAGCAGTTGATATGTGCTCTTCCTGGATGGAATGAAAAGTAAAGAAGCCAGAGGATAAGCTGGTATGCATAGAAGACAGGCAGTCATTGAAAATGTAGAATGAGGAGTCAGTGGGTGAGAGACAGGCTGGGTGTGGAGGAGAGAAGGGGGATGAATAGTGGAGCAGTATCTGTGAAGGCAGCTGTCAGGCAGGTTATAAAGTGTCATGAATCCAATGTCTATATTTAGTCCATGATTTTTAGTATCCAGGAGGTTGATGAAGTGGAGTTCATAGGCTCGTCTCTGGGAAGTGTTGTATAAGTTTCCTTTGAGGATCAGGACTGAGAGATTGGAGAGAGAGTGGTTTTCTTGTGAGAAGTGTGACCCCATTCCTGTCTTTGATAGATTTCTGGTGTGCATTCATTCTGGTGTGCAGTTGTTGTTTGGTCTCACCTACATATTTTCCATCAGGGCATTTGATGCATTGGATGAGATATATGACTTTTCTGGAGGTGCAGTTGTAAGCCTTTGAGGATCAGGACTGAGAGATTGGAGAGAGAGTGGTTTTCTTGTGAGAAGTGTGACCCCATTCCTGTCTTTGATAGATTTCTGGTGTGCATTCATTCTGGTGTGCAGTTGTTGTTTGGTCTCACCTACATATTTTCCATCAGGGCATTTGATGCATTGGATGAGATATATGACTTTTCTGGAGGTGCAGTTGTAAGAGCTGGGGATGCTGATGGCTCTGCTGTGGGGTGTAGTGATTGTGAGGGTGGTGGAGATGTGTTGGCAGGTTTTGCATTTCTTGTCATGGCATGGTCTGGATCCATTTGGTGTGTTCTGGGTCTGAGGAATTTTGTTTCTGGAGATGAGGTTAGCGAGGTTCGGTGCTTGTTTGAAGGCTAGGATGGGTGGCTCTGGGAAGATCTCTTTAAGAATGGGATCGCTTTCTAGTATGGGTTGAAATTGTTTGAGGATTTTCCATACGGGTTGGAGGGAGGGGTGATATGTCATAACCAGTGGTGTGCGATTTGTGGGGGTTTTTCTTCTGTACTGCAGCAGTTCTTCACATGGTATCTGGGTGGCTCTTTCAAACATGCGATCTATCTCTCTAGAGGAGTGTCCTTGTTGGGTGAAAGTCGTTTTAAGATTGGTGAGTTGGCAATCTCGGGTGTTCTCTTCAGTGCAAATTCAGGTATCTGAGGACTTGGCTGTATATCACAGCTTTTTTGGTGTGTTTAGGGTGATTGCTAGTTCTGTGCAGATATGTATGTTGGTCTGTGGGTTTCTTGTATAACGTGGTCTGTAATTTATTATTCTGGATACTGGTCATCGTATCTAAAAAGGAGATGTTGGTGCTGGAGTATTCTAGAGAAAGTTGAATGGAGGGATGGTGATTGTTGAATTTCTAATGGAACTCAGTCAGAGATTGCAGGTTTTCAGTCCAAATGATGAAGATGTCATCAATATATCTTAAGTATAGCAAGGGTTTGATGGTGCAGTTCTTAAGAAAGTCTTCTTCCAGGTGACTCATAAAAAGGTTGGCATACTTTGGGGGCCATTTTGGTGCCCATAGCTGTTCCCATCGTCTGGAGGAAGTGTTGGTTATTAAAAGTTAAATTGTTGTGTGTGAGGATGACGTGTATAAGGTCAGTAATAGCTCCAAATATGCTTCACAGCTATGCAAAAGAACTTCAGAGAAAATTAGCACAGCTATGCAGAAGAACTTCAGAGAAAATTAGAAATCATCTATTTCACCTAATCTACTCCAAAAGAGACCAACTCAAGAAGGAAATCACCACATACTACAACAACTTAAAAGACAGAAATCCAATCATCTTCCCTGATAATATACAATGGATACAAAGAGACTTAAAAAACTTTCTACAATGTTCATCCTACTTAAAAAAAAAAAGAAATGAAACAAATTACTCCAAGAACAAGTCCCCCAGCCACAAAACAACCGTCAGAGGAACAACACCAACACCTTACAACAGTCCAACCTCAGACTTGATGAAATTGAAAACAGCAACCAACCCTTGAATATCATCAATCTCTCCACACACACGCTTACCAAAACTGAAAAATCTGTCCTTTCTAAAGGCCTAAATTTCTGTCCAGAAAAACACCCTAATAAAATACTTCAATGTAGAGAACTAGAAGAATTCTTCTGATGCCTCTGCCTCAAGGAATATTTCCATGACCAAGCTGAATCCACTCCCAACAAGAACTCATCCTCTGACAACACTCAGGAAAAGATCAACCACAAAAAACATCAGATTGGACACCTCACAGTGGACAAAACCCTAACCTTGACTGCTACATTGGCTGCTTCAGGGAAAGAATGAACAGTGAAATAATCAACAACATATGCCACCATAACAACTTCTCTCTACCAGACAAAATGGCCATAGGATCTCTAAGATCTAACCACCAAATAATAATAAAATGAGCAGATGAAGGAGGAGCCATAGTCATCCTAAACCGTGAAGACTGCATAAAGGAAGCCAACAGACAACTCTCTGACACCACCTACTATAAAGAACTACAAGAAGATCCTACTCTCCTTTGCACCAAGAAACTCAACAATACCATGAAATCATTTCCAACAGGACTACAAGAAAAACTACAGACCTTGATCCCCCAACTACCTAACCCAGGGACTTTTTACATGCTCCCTAAAATCCACAAACAAGGGAACCCTGGCAGACCTATCATATCCAACCATGGGACGCTAACTGAAGAAATATCAGGTTTCATTGAATCAATCCTAAAACCGTGCATCACCCACAGGGCAAGTTTTGTCCAAGACATTACAGACTTTCTACGGAAACTTAAAAACATAGACCACCTTCCCAGCAACACCTTCCTAGCCACCATGGACATTACTAGTCTATATACCAACATCCCATACCAGGATGGCATCCAAGCCTGCCTTACATATCTACAAGAACAAGATTACAACTCAGAATACAGACCCAAAGATATTACTGACCTTATACACTTCATCCTCACACACAACAATTTCACTTTTAATAATCAACACTTCCTCCAGACAATGGGAACAGCTGTGTGGCACCAAAATGGCCCCACAGTATGCCAACCTTTTTATAAGCCACCTGGAAGAAGACTTCCTCAAGAACTGCACCATCAAACCCTTGCTGTATTTACGATATATCGATGACATCTTCATCATTGATGAAGATCAATGGAGTGATTCATCATTTGGATGAATCATTTGGACTCATAGAAATTCAGCAGTCACCATCCCTCCATCTGAATTTCTCTGGAATATTCCAGCACCAACATCTCCTTTTTAGACATGGTGATCAGTATCCAGAATGATAAAATACAGACCACTTTATACAAGAAACCCACAGACATATCTGTACAGAACCAGCAATCACCCTAAACAAACCAAACAAGCTGCGATATGCAGCCAAGCCCTCAGATACCTGAATTTGCACTGAAGAGAACATCCAGGATTGCCACCTCACCAATCTTAAAAAGGCTTTAACCCAACAAGGACACTCCTCCGGAGAGAGAGATTGCATGTTTGAAAGAGCCACCAGGATACCACATGAAGAACTGCTGCAGTACAGAAGAAAACCCCCCACAAATCGCACACCACTGGTTATGACATATCACCCCTCCCTTGAACCCATACGGAAAATCCTCAAAGAATTGCAACCCATACTAGAAAGAGATCCCATTCTTAAAGAGATCTTCCCAGAGCCACCCATCCTATCCTTCAAACAAGCACTGAACCTTGCTAACCTCATCACCAGAAGCAAACTTCCTCAGACCCAAAACACACCAAATGGATCCAGACCGTGCCATGACAAGAGATGCAAAACCTGCCAACACATCTCCACCACCCTCACAATCACTACACCCCACAACAGAGCCATCAGCATCCCCGGATCTTACAGCTGTACCTCCAGAAATGTCATATATTTCATCCAATGCACCAAATGTCATAGTTTCATAGTTGGTAGGGTTGGAAGGGACCTGAGCAGATCATCAAGCCTGAACCCCTGCCATGGCAGGAAAGAGAACTGGGGTCAAATGACCCCAGCAAGGTTGTTACACCTCAGCTTTGTATTCTTGGGCAACCCTGGC
>NW_005843268.1:198951-234876 GCF_000455745.1 Alligator sinensis | reverse complement strand
CTGCTTTTGTTTTCAAGCCTCCTTTATCTAAGACTGTCTCCTCCTTATCATTGCAGATGGGCATTAGTTACATAACAGAGACTTTTGCTTGGGCTTTGTATAGTGGTTTCTAGGTCAAACCTGACAAGGGGAGGTGGTGCCGGTGCAGGGACAGGTACTGCTCCCACCTCCTTGCTCCCACTGGCAGCAGGAGACTCATGGCTGCCAGAAAAGAGAGTGTGTCTATGTTTGAGAGGGGAGGGGGAAGGGGAACTTGCAGTTCTAGCTCTCCTCCTACCCGCTTTAGCCCCTCTCTCTCCCCTGCCAGAAGACCTGGCACCAGCATGCTTCATATTAATCTTTCCTGTGCTGGAAATTGTGTCTGTGTGTGTTTGTGCAGCTGTAATATATCTTTTTTTTCTTCTCTGATGTATTACTGTGTCTGACTTCTTCTGTATTGTGTTTAGTCTGTATGTGTGTGTAACTATATAATATCTCCTCTGTGTGTGTGTGTAATGTATATGCTTTCTTGCACAGTGATGTATCAGACTGCCAGGGAAAACACAGCTTTCTTTTAAAAAAGTGTGGGGGGAAAAAACCCCCAAGAACAAATAAGAGGTTTTTGGGGGAAGAATAAGTTGAAGGAAATGGATTGGATAGGGATAAGTAGAGGGATTCTAGTTAGTAAACTGTATCTAATCTTTTCCAAGAACAGAAATTAGCAGGACACTGACTAGGTAGGAAGCCAAGCCAGTCCAGTACCTTTCAGACACTGTTGCTTAGGCAGAAACAGTTCACAAAAGGCGAAAAAGCCTGCAGACAGAGGCTTATATGCTGTTTCTATGTCCTTCCCTCAGAGCACTGTGATTGGAAGCAGACTCAGGGAAAGATCACAGTCACTGACCAGCTAGAGATGTCAGTCTCCTCCCCCCCCCACCCACGACTCTCTCTCCCTCTTCTCAGTTTCTGCTCCCCTGAAAGACTGCCTTCCATGTCTTTGAATCTGAATCTTTTCTGAATCTTTTCCGAATTGATTTGGAGGCTCCAAATCAATTTGGATGGTTTTTTCCCCTCCCGATTCGATTTGGATTTGGTGATTCAGCCTCTGAATTGAGCTGAATCTTCTTTGAATCGGATTAGTGACTGAGGCTTTATACGCTCCTATTGGCTAGTACCTGTATCTGTTGGTACTAGCAAACTGCACTTTATATTAATCTACTGTGTAGTAATTGCTGCACACATATAGACCATGATGCTTTACTGTTCAGTAGACTAGTCCAATGTGCAGTGGGTACATCTACACAAGTTGCTTTACTGTGCAGTAGTATAGTTTACTACACAGTAAGCATGTGCATGGACAGGGTTACTGTGCAGTAAAAAACTGCTACTTACAAGTAAATTTGCTACCTGCAAATGCAAGTAGAAATTAACTCACGAGTACTTACTGCAGAGTAATGCTCATATAGATGCCACCTAGGAGCAGATTTGCTCCCAGTCAGCCCTGTCACTAGGGAGCAAGCCTGAGCTCAGCCCCAGGGCCTGGATCTTCTCCTGCCCTAGGGCTGGGCCACTTCTGTGGCAGCCCCAGTCACAGGCCCTTTAAAAGCCTGCAGGCATTTTGAGCCCTCAGGTACAACACCTGGGAGCCTGAGGGGAGACTCTTGGCCTTTGTTGCCCCTGCACAGGCTGTGGGCTACCTATACCAGTCTGCCTACACCCAAGCACCACTGCCTGGCACCACAGGCCTGGCAGTGGACGGGTAGCCATGCAAAGGCCCAGAGAGCTGAAGTGGGAGCCCTGATGGCCTTGTCACCAACACCATTTGCCTTCAACCAGGGCTCCCACTGGCTGCAGGAAACTGGTGACCTCATGGCACTGTGGGGTAAGGCAGAGTTGCAGCAGCAGTTCATTCAGGGAGGGTGTTCCAATGCCCACGTGTATGAGGAGCTGTCAGGTCAGATGCGAGAGTGCAGGCATGCATAAAAGTCAAGTCCTTGTGGGTGGGGGAGGCAGGCTGCCCTCAGCGAGCACCAAGTTGCCCACTGGCCCCAGGGGAGCAAGCAGGGACAGGGGCTTCGCATGTGGCCACCTGGGACTGGGCCTGCCTGGCTGACTTATCATGGTCCCTGGGCACCCATACATGCCTGACCCAAGATCTGAAGCCAGGCACTATATGGCACCTGGTACAGAACATATAATCTCAGAAATTTTGCAAACTCTCACAGATACTTTCTCCTGGCTTTGCAGGCCCTACAGATGCATCCAGGGGAGAGGCTGCTGTTGGCAGCTGGGATGCAGCTTCAGGGTCACCACTGCCCACATCCAGGGCCCTGGGGATGCACCAGCTCCACAGAAGGAGGACCTAGGCTGCTTTTGTTTTCAAGCCTCCTTTATCTAAGACTGTCTCCTCCTTATCATTGCAGATGGGCATTAGTTACATAACAGAGACTTTTGCTTGGGCTTTGTATAGTGGTTTCTAGGTCAAACCTGACAAGGGGAGGTGGTGCCGGTGCAGGGACAGGTACTGCTCCCACCTCCTTGCTCCCACTGGCAGCAGGAGACTCATGGCTGCCAGAAAAGAGAGTGTGTCTATGTTTGAGAGGGGAGGGGGAAGGGGAACTTGCAGTTCTAGCTCTCCTCCTACCCGCTTTAGCCCCTCTCTCTCCCCTGCCAGAAGACCTGGCACCAGCATGCTTCATATTAATCTTTCCTGTGCTGGAAATTGTGTCTGTGTGTGTTTGTGCAGCTGTAATATATCTTTTTTTTCTTCTCTGATGTATTACTGTGTCTGACTTCTTCTGTATTGTGTTTAGTCTGTATGTGTGTGTAACTATATAATATCTCCTCTGTGTGTGTGTGTAATGTATATGCTTTCTTGCACAGTGATGTATCAGACTGCCAGGGAAAACACAGCTTTCTTTTAAAAAAGTGTGGGGGGAAAAAACCCCCAAGAACAAATAAGAGGTTTTTGGGGGAAGAATAAGTTGAAGGAAATGGATTGGATAGGGATAAGTAGAGGGATTCTAGTTAGTAAACTGTATCTAATCTTTTCCAAGAACAGAAATTAGCAGGACACTGACTAGGTAGGAAGCCAAGCCAGTCCAGTACCTTTCAGACACTGTTGCTTAGGCAGAAACAGTTCACAAAAGGCGAAAAAGCCTGCAGACAGAGGCTTATATGCTGTTTCTATGTCCTTCCCTCAGAGCACTGTGATTGGAAGCAGACTCAGGGAAAGATCACAGTCACTGACCAGCTAGAGATGTCAGTCTCCTCCCCCCCCCACCCACGACTCTCTCTCCCTCTTCTCAGTTTCTGCTCCCCTGAAAGACTGCCTTCCATGTCTTTGAATCTGAATCTTTTCTGAATCTTTTCCGAATTGATTTGGAGGCTCCAAATCAATTTGGATGGTTTTTTCCCCTCCCGATTCGATTTGGATTTGGTGATTCAGCCTCTGAATTGAGCTGAATCTTCTTTGAATCGGATTAGTGACTGAGGCTTTATACGCTCCTATTGGCTAGTACCTGTATCTGTTGGTACTAGCAAACTGCACTTTATATTAATCTACTGTGTAGTAATTGCTGCACACATATAGACCATGATGCTTTACTGTTCAGTAGACTAGTCCAATGTGCAGTGGGTACATCTACACAAGTTGCTTTACTGTGCAGTAGTATAGTTTACTACACAGTAAGCATGTGCATGGACAGGGTTACTGTGCAGTAAAAAACTGCTACTTACAAGTAAATTTGCTACCTGCAAATGCAAGTAGAAATTAACTCACGAGTACTTACTGCAGAGTAATGCTCATATAGATGCCACCTAGGAGCAGATTTGCTCCCAGTCAGCCCTGTCACTAGGGAGCAAGCCTGAGCTCAGCCCCAGGGCCTGGATCTTCTCCTGCCCTAGGGCTGGGCCACTTCTGTGGCAGCCCCAGTCACAGGCCCTTTAAAAGCCTGCAGGCATTTTGAGCCCTCAGGTACAACACCTGGGAGCCTGAGGGGAGACTCTTGGCCTTTGTTGCCCCTGCACAGGCTGTGGGCTACCTATACCAGTCTGCCTACACCCAAGCACCACTGCCTGGCACCACAGGCCTGGCAGTGGACGGGTAGCCATGCAAAGGCCCAGAGAGCTGAAGTGGGAGCCCTGATGGCCTTGTCACCAACACCATTTGCCTTCAACCAGGGCTCCCACTGGCTGCAGGAAACTGGTGACCTCATGGCACTGTGGGGTAAGGCAGAGTTGCAGCAGCAGTTCATTCAGGGAGGGTGTTCCAATGCCCACGTGTATGAGGAGCTGTCAGGTCAGATGCGAGAGTGCAGGCATGCATAAAAGTCAAGTCCTTGTGGGTGGGGGAGGCAGGCTGCCCTCAGCGAGCACCAAGTTGCCCACTGGCCCCAGGGGAGCAAGCAGGGACAGGGGCTTCGCATGTGGCCACCTGGGACTGGGCCTGCCTGGCTGACTTATCATGGTCCCTGGGCACCCATACATGCCTGACCCAAGATCTGAAGCCAGGCACTATATGGCACCTGGTACAGAACATATAATCTCAGAAATTTTGCAAACTCTCACAGATACTTTCTCCTGGCTTTGCAGGCCCTACAGATGCATCCAGGGGAGAGGCTGCTGTTGGCAGCTGGGATGCAGCTTCAGGGTCACCACTGCCCACATCCAGGGCCCTGGGGATGCACCAGCTCCACAGAAGGAGGACCTAGGATTGGATCCTCCTCCTGGGCCAGCTGGTGATGGTGTAGAAGACTGGCAGGCAGATGCATGGATGTGACAGGTGGAGGACGTTGCCCATGAGGAGGCAGGACCAGGTGGACCAGGAAGTGGGACCAGGCAGATAAGGAGTTCAAGGTGTATCTCCTGGCCCTGGAGTATGAGCACATGGAGGCCCTGTGGGAACAGGGTACAGTTGTGGCCTGGGCAGTGCAGGCCACAGAGGAGGACCACTGAGTGCTGGACACCATCCTGGCCCTGGTGGTCATCTTCATGCCACCTGCTGCCCCGCCCCTGCCCCTGGCCCTGGTCCTGCCTGCGCCCTGACAGCCACCCAGCAGCCAGCAGCAGGCCCCCTCATGGGTCTGGATGGAGGTCCAGCACCTCCTCCACCAGCTAGGAGCCCCTGCCCCAGCCTGGGTCACATGCTACCCAGCCCCCCCTCCCCAACCTGGGCCCAGCCCCACCACTCACCCCAGCTCCAAGTGGGTACGGAGCAGGAGCCACCTGCAGCAGTTCCAGGGCCAGACACTGGCCCTGTTGGCCCTGACCACTGGCTGCCAGAGGGGGAGCCGCCTGCACTGGGGGACCAGCAGCTGCTCCTGGGGGCAAGCAGCTCACCCCTGTCACTGCCGCAGCAGCTTGCACTCCCACTGCCATGTGTCATTTGCTCACTGCACCTCCTCTACCCAGGCCTCACACATCCAGGCTGTGATGATAACCCTGGGGGATGTCGTCCTTGGCAAATTCAAGGCATGCACTGAGGATGTGCTAGCATCCCTTGAGGCACCTGAAGACACAATCAACCAGGGTATGGGTCAGGCCCAGGCACTGGTTGAAGTGGTCCTGGAAGGGGTGCAGCTGGCTGGTGTAGGGCCTCATGAGCCAGGAGAGAAGTGGGTAGGCCCTGATGGGTCTCTGAGGAGGAGCGGGACCACCCTGGCACCCAGCTGCAAGTCTTGCACCCCGAGCACGAAGTGCCCTCTCTGTACTAGGGCTGGCAGGGTGAAGTTCCTACGGATGCAGGTATTGTGGGCACTTCCTGCCCAGCTGGCACTCACATTGGTGAAGGTGTGTGGTGGTTGATGATAGCCTGGAGCACAACAGTTTGAAAGCCCCTCCAGCTGTAGTAGGGGTGGTCACTGTGGGGCAATCAGGTGATGGGGATGTGGGTCATATTCCCAAGGCACTGGGGGAATCCCAGGGCACAGAACCCCATCACCACCAACAGGGGGTCATGTGTGTGGAGCACAGTGTACCCCACCGCACACCTCCATGATGGCCTTCCCAGCTATGGCCTTGCCCACACCGAAGAAGTGGCCCACGTAGTGGAGGCTGGTGGGTGTGACCAGGTTCAGTAAGGCCAAATCCTGCTGGGTGTGCAGGGAAGGGTGGCTGCATGTTGGTGTCTTGCCACTCCAGGGGCAGGCACAGCTGCTCCAGGAGATTCTGGAAGGTGGCCCAGGTCATCCTGAATGCCTCCAGCCACTGCTTGTTGTCTCAGGTGTGCTGTATGATATGCAGCCATCAGTCCTGGATGGCCTGGTGAGCCTAGAGGCAGCAGGGCTTAAGGCCTAGGAGGATAAGGGCGGCCCCTCATGGTGGCAGCCTGGAGCGTGTTGTCAGCATCCCTACCAGGGTCCATCCAGCAGGATGGGGTCCTGGCAGCTGCATGGTGGTGGCCCTGGGACAGCATCGTGAGCCTGGGCAGTCACTGCTTGTGAGGAAGCCAGCAGGGCCCAGATAGCTCTGGCCAGCTGGCAGCCAGTGTGGTGGGCCACCAGGGCCAGCATGGTAACCAGCAGGAGTCCTGGGCACTGGGTGTTGGTGCCAGGGGCAGGGGTTGGAGAAGCCATAGCACAGGGAGGTAGAGACTGTGGTGTGAGAGCTACTGTGTGCTGCCCCCATGCTGTGCACACTACTCCTGGCCAGAAACACTGTTGGCCAGGGAGCAGAGAGCAATGCTGCCTTTTGAAGATGGCCTCCAGCCACATGCAGCCCATTGCAGGGCCCCAGAAAGTGGAAGCAGTTTGCTGCTGGAAGTAGCAAATCTTCTCCCACATCCCTACACATGTATACATCTACCTGGGAACCTTTACTTGAGAGTAGCTTATTCACAAGTAAACTGGTTCTGCATCTGATGCATGTGTAGACACACCCAGTAAAATGCATGTGTAGGTGTCCCCACTGTGATGAATGAAGATGAAAAAATTACTGGGCTAGAAAAAGGTGGTTGCCTAGGGACCGTTGAACATAACCTGATTAAATTGAATATGTGGCAATATCTGGTTCCAAATGTATATGCAATAATACATACTACTTGTTACTTCAAAGATGGAGGAATTTGAGTTAGGTTGAGTGGGAGGAAAATATGAAAGGAAAACTGTAAATCAATTCTGGAATTCTTTACAATTGTTTATTAGTAAAAAAAAACAGGATTTAACACTCTAGAAAGACAACTTTCTCTAAAATCCCATCCTGTTATAGCAATAAAATGAAGAAAAAGCAATATTTAGAAATAAATACATGACATTAACAATAATAACAGTAATTGTTATTGATAATAATAAAAAAATGGGAAAAGGGGGAAATGTGTGTAACCCAGTTTCAATTAGAAGCTATGAAGTTTAGAAAACTGGTTATAAAAGCTAAATACATCAGATAAAAATCTGGAGTTGGGCTAAGGACAACAACAAAAAGTTTTTAGACGTATATTAGGAACAAAAGAAATTTAAGCAACAATATAAGTTTCTAGCTGCATGGAAATGGTAAAATTGTGAATAATGCTACAGAAAGACAAAACTCTATTAAAATTTATATTATAATATAAATAAATATTTATGAACAGCAGGTTATATACTTGCATCACATGAGACTGATGAATAACTTTCCAGTCCATTAGTAACCAAGTAGAATTTTAAACAGCAGCTACTAAAGATAGAAATTTTAAATAAGCAGGTCAGGATGATTTGTACAAAAAGAACTGGCTGAGAAGATCTTTACTTGTCAATTTTCACTTTTAATAAATCTTGCATTATGAGAGAAGCTTGGAGTAGTGATAATGTTGTGCTAATACTAGAAAAGGGCAAGAGGAAAGATCTGAGTAACTATTCTGAGTATATAAATGAGAAGCACAATAATGGAAAAGCTAATACAAGATTCAATTAATAAAAAATCAAAAGTGATGCAGGTCAACTTGATTTTATGGAAAACAGGTCTTGTTAAATAAACCTTTCATTCTTTTAGATTATAAATTTTGTTAATAGACTTTTTAATGTGTTTGATTTGTTTTACACAACATTTTGATAAAAAATTAATATTACATAATATTAAAGGACGGTCATGGAATGGAACTGGGTAACAGATAACTCAAGAAGTAGTTAATATTCAACAAGCATTATCAAATGGTTGCATATCTAATGGGGTTTTGTAAAGATCAGTGCTAGGTCTGATCTGTTCAATATTTTCACTTATCTTGAAATAAATATAATCACTGCTAAAATAGTTTGTAGATGACAAAATGTGGCAGAATTGTGAATAATTATGAGGACAGGGCAGTCAAAGCTATTTAAATCACTTGATAGACTGAATCTCTTCAAACAAAATACATATTTATTAATGTGACTAAATTCTATGCTATACATCTATGGACAAGGAAAACAGGCCATTACTATAGAATTAGTGCTTATATCTGGGAAACAAGGGGTAAAAACAATTCTGGGGGGTCATAGTGAATAAGCAAATCATCAAAAGCCCCAGGTTTAATGCTGTGGCCAAAGAGCTAGTACTTCCTTTTGAGTAGTAAAGTGATTTTGCCTTTGGATATGACATTTAGTGAGCTTGGTCCTAGAGTGCTGCAGACAGTTCTGATCTGCACACTGTAAATAAGATGTTGAAAACTGGTTAAGGGTGCCTAAAAGAGCCAAAAATGATTCAAGGACTAGAGTAAATACCTTCAAGTGAAACATGTTAATATATTTTCATGGGTAGTTTAGTAGGGAGTGATAATGGGTACTAAAGAGCTCTTTAATGTAATGTAGAATAGCATAACAATGAGTAGAATCAGAAGCTGTACAAGTTCAAATTGGGAATAAAGTAAATATTTGTAATGGGAAGGTTGATTAGCCATTGGAACACACTATCAAAGGCTTCTCCATCCACTGATGCCTTTAAATTAAGACTGGTTGCCTTTCTAGAAGATATGTTTTAAACAAGCACTAGTTGTTAAGTTCAGTACAAGGGTAACATGTCCTGTGATGTTCAAGCAGTCAGACTAGAGGATGTAATCTAGCTTTGAACTCTATGAATATATGAAGGATGAAAAATATCTGTTCCATTTTTTCAAACCTTGGCTATCTGCTAATTATATGATTTTGTATTTCTTCTAGCACATGAAGAATCTGAAAAGGGGCTTTGAAGTAATATGCTGACAGAAGCCTAAACTCCTCTTTCTGTTACAACCACTTAACCACAGTCTTACAAGGGTAGGGAAGCCAGGAAATGCGGGTATATCTACATGAGCTATTAATGTGGCTCAATAAACTCTGGCACAGTTTGCACCAGAGTCAGCTGCTCCCAGGCACAGCATCTTCATTTGTGCCTGGGACTACAGCAGTTTGAGCTAGGGTGGAGTAGCCTAAGGCTGGCAGCAGGCTCAGAGGGTCAGGTCTGTGCTCTGGGTGGCAGCATTGGGTGGTGGAGGGGCTGACTGGGGCACAAGAGTGCTGAAAGTGCAGAGACATGTGGCTGACCCCTTGAGCCTCCTGCCAACCCAGGGCTATTCTGCTCCGGCTCAAACTCCTGCAATCCCAGTCACTGTCCACATGTGCATTTCTGTGCAGTAAATGACTTTGCTAAACTCTCTTATAGCGGAGTTAATTAATTTACTGCACCCTAATACCACTGCATGTGTGGACGGTGATGCTTTATTGCAGAGCTAATTAGTCAACTCCACAGAAAAGCGCATGTGTAGATGTACTTTCTGTGACATTGTTTTACATCGTGGTTGTACTCAATTTCATATGTAACTGACAGCAGGATGATAAAATTTAGTTATGTAATGTACATTCTGGTTTCCAAGCCTCTTTCTAAAAATAGCTGACGGTTTCTAATATTATCTGAACCATAAGACGTGATCCAAAATGGCACTAGTTTGAAGTTATGTCTATAATGTCTTTAAAACAATAATTTATTTCTGTTCAGTAACAGACCCTGTTCAGGAACAGAACACCACTCTAATTAACACCTAGTTCATGAATGAGCATTATATATAGGATCTCAGATAAGGCTCACTGAAATCAATTAAAAGATTCCTACTACTATGATGGAGCAGACCCCCAGACTACACAGCCAGAGAGGTCTGTGTGCAAAGTAGGATCAAAAAGTTAATTGTGACATTTCACAATTAGATCCTTGCCTGCTTCTAAACCAGCAGTTATCCAGGAACAGTTACAGTACATTTCAAAATGGTGTGTAGGAATTTATCAAGAGTTAAATAATTTTGAATAGACTTGGAATTCTCATAAAATGAGATATGGTGAATGGAAGATCTCATCTCCCTCAACAGTACAAGATCATGGAAAAATCTTGATTTTAATTTTTAATTGACTAGTCAAGAATGGGTCCAAGATAATTGAGTTTCTGATACTAATTTGGAAGAGAATCAACTGAGGACCTCTATTAAGGTGAAATACTCCTCAGCAGTATTTCATGATATAGTCTAGTATGACTATGCAGTCTGATACAATATGGGTCCAAGTCTTTTATCTTAATTCACCTAAGTAGTCCCTAATGTTGTGACTAGTATCATTAACATCACTGGAAATAAGGACAGTGACAGATGTTAAATTAAAAGCATGATGGGATCTGATGCTTGAGTCTAACAGTCAAACTTCCTGACATGCCACACATGCAGGGCAGGAGACACAATTTTAATATCAGGGATCAGATTCTAATCATGTCATATTGCCAGTGCAGGGGAAGCCCAGGATCATGGGTAAGTAGCAAACATGTCTTCCATTTGTTCCTGCAGCAGGGAGCACTGGCTAAGCAGGTCTCCTGTTCAGGGGCTCTGATGTCCTTCCCTGGCTTGGAGCCCAGATCAGATGGAGCGCCCAGATGTGGGAGCACATCACAGCCCTTGATTTCTCTGTGCTCCCCCTTACTGGGAGTACTGGTTAGCTGACTGGGGCTCCCCACCATGGAAGTGCAGTGCTCCCTGTATGGAAGAACTGATCAACTGGCTGGCACTCTATTCATTTTAAGTTGTGATGGGAACCAGTCACAAAATTAGTACATATATTTTGCACAATATGTCATTACTCAAGATGTAATCACTAAGGCATAAGCCTGGTCGCTACTTAAGACACGATTAACCAGTTAATCATGTGTTAAGTGTAACATCTGTCAGCGGCCTAAGAGCTACAAAACAAAATGTTCTGTCAGTAAGTAAGCATTGTGAAGTTCTGGATACAGGGATCCTTAATTCATTATTTGCTTCTGTAATGAGCCCAGTGATGATTTTTGCTCCTGACATGAGCCAAAGCTCTTACCTGCTGCAAAATACATCAGCAATAAACAACATTTAAGACTGTAATTTATCTTGATCTCCTCCTATCATAAATTTATAATGATTCAGGTTTTTGTTTTACATTGCCAGTTCTGAAATTGTAGATGACTATCATTACAGTGTATCCTAAACCATTTGTTACTGTGTGTCTATAAATTTCCATTCTAATATATTTCTATCACTGCCATTATGGTTGCAAACATCATAGTATCACTTCAGTTAAATGAAGAAGTTGAATTATATTATTTAACTTCTAGCAATGCAGGAGAAAATATCCATTTGTATGCTGCTATTATTCAAATTGAATTTTCAAGCGGAACAGTAAAAAGTCTTTAATTCACAACACTTTTACATATAAATCTAAACCAGGTGCTAAACTGTGACATCCAGAACAAAAAGTGAGATGAGCAGGTTGCTGAGCTTGTAATTTGGAATGCGATGGGCAATCTTAGGCTGTAAAGTGACATAGTATTATAGCCAATCCTTTTACAGTATCAGAGAGGTAATCTTTAGAGTCTTTGAAGTTAGTTATTGATGCATTTACCAACTCATGATTTACTCGGTGTTGTGAAGTGAGCATTCCAAACAGATTTCCCTGGTTTGCTGCATTGACAGTTTTTCTCCTATTTACATCCTGTTTTATCAGAATTTTTTATTCATTTTTATCAATGTTGAGGATTGAAGAAATAAGCCAATAGGTTAACTAATTTAGTGACTCTCTTTTATATAATTTTTGATTTGCCAATCTTTGTACAGCAAACCCACTTGAGAAGATAACACATCTCTTATATATATTATCTCTTGGATATTTTAATGTGCCAAGGCATATTGTTATGTCATTACATACTGTTTGCTTAAATCCAGAGCCTGCTACTGCTATAGCCACATTTCTTTTATGGCCTGGCACTTCCTGGATATAAACATCATCTCTATGCTGCATGGAAATCCCAGTTTGTGCAGTCTTTTCTCAATAGCCCAACTCCTGTATGAGAGAGACACCATCTTGCTGCATATGTATGAGAATTCTTTTGACTGGGGGCCATTTACACAACCACAATTGCTGCTTCTAATGCCAGAGCTGCCTTTCCATCATGACTTGGCATCAGCTCAGCACTGCACTTGTTTGAAGTCAAGGAAGGGAATATAGACAATGCCACCAACATTGATTATCTGTATTTTGATATTGGAATTTGTAGCATGTCTAGGGAGAAAGCCATGGGTATGTCTGACATAATGAAAGGGATGGAGGGAAACAGTGATTAAACTCTAGGTGAGAAACAGGAGGAGAGGAATGCGTTGTCTGGTCTGAATGGTGCAAGCCCCTCTCAATATGATGGAATAATTCTGGGTATATATTTGAAGAAAGTAATTGGGATTTCTTCCCAATTTGTTCATAATTTGCCCAGTCATTTAACGTTGGTTGCTAAAAGGGAAGATATTTTGAGGAGGGTGTAAGAAAAGTTAGAGCTACTTCTGATGTGTGCATGAGTGTGGGTGAAGTGGCAGTGGTTGATTCCTAAATTGTTTAATTACACCAGCATAAGTGATGATTATTCCTTCTCTGTTATGGACCCAGGTCAGTGATCATCACTGTGGTCCTGGAAGTGTGTGTGTATTTCAAGTTATTTATCCATTGGACTCATGCCCCTATTGACTGGTAAAGTCCAGTAGGGAGTTGCTGGATACATGGTCAGTGGAGACAATCAGTGTATTTTTGGATGAGGCATGGTTAATAAGGCGCTACTATGTTTTCTTTTCTTTGCTTGTTTTTTTAAACTTTGATGTGATCAAAAGACCACTGTCATTTTGGGGTATAAATATCAATGCATTCCCCTTTGACTTTGACACTTCATTTAGGTTACATGATAAATTGTAGGTTATATGAGAAACTGTGTCCATTCTGCGCCATATTGCCATGTTTGTGATTTGCAAAAGTGTTCAATCCAGAGCCCTCTATAAAATAGAGGAAACTGTTGGACATTCTCTGTTGGGGACTTTATAATACAGAATTTATTTTTGTCCTCTTATCCAACATACTGTGGATTTTTTAACCTTCCATGTGTACTGTAAAGGCTTGTTTTTTTTGTAGAGGAGATCAGATGAGGCTTGGGACCACGTGGCATTTGTTAGTACTAGGGGTGGCTGGTAAAGGATATTTAGTGCAACAGCTAATTACCATGTTATTTTAAACACAAACAATGCATGAGATGAATGTTGCTAAAAGAAATATGTTTTAAATCCAGAAATAAACTAATACATGTTTTAAGTGTAGTATAAGATTTGCAAGACACAGGCATGTTGAACACAGAGGTCTAGATGCATATTGTTCAAGCAGGAAAACAATAGCTAAGCAATACCTCAACACAGCAGGCTCAAATCAATTTTTTGTGGGTTCGGTTTCACCAATATGGGGCCAGTCATAGATTAGACAATATAAAACAGTTTGAAAACTACTCTAATGTGACAATTGAAGATTACCACTTGTACTTCAGTGATTTCCACCCAGAGAAATGACCCTTTGTTGATCATTACTGTTACACTAACTTAGTTTGTTCTTATTTTTCTGGAGGCTAATCTGGCCTCCCACTGGCTCCGTAATCAGGGGAGGATAAAAGTAATTTTCACCCTTCTTGTCATCATCCTTGGATCTTGTGTTTCACACAGCTCAGCCATACCTGTATTTGGCTCCCTGTGCTTTATTTTCTCTCACTACTCTTATCCCTTCTAATTATTTCTAATTAAAAAGAAGAACCTTGAAAATACAGTGATTTAGAAGAATGCTGGTGAACATAAGGACTCATGCATCTTCCTCCCTTAAAGAAAGAATGTTGTTCAGAAGTTTATCTAAAAGGAAACCTAGCTGGATGGTGGTTTCTGGCAGCTGGCAGTACACTTTATCATCAGAATGATGGTACTTTGATGATGTATTTAATGTAATGCATTATCAAAGTGCTGTCTCCTTGGTGACATATTGCTGTAATGTATCATCAAAGCCTCATCACTTTGATGATGTAGTATGCCACCAATGTGTTTTTGTGAACAAAAGAACAATGGGCATTCATTAAAGTAGATATAATTCTGCTGTTTATGAACCACTTGCAAATGCAGATGACACACAGTTATTTCATATCTAGTTTTTATTTGGAAAACTAACTATATTGTACTGTCTGTGGCTTTTTACATTTACTTAAATGTGCTATTTAAGTCATATTGCATAATGATTCAAACACCTTCTCCTCATGGCTCTTTTTTAGGGAGTAGATTTCTGTTAATTTCTCTTTCTCATAGAGCCAGCCTAGACATACTGCATTTTATTGCGTCATTCAGCCTTTTCAAATACTTTGATCTCTGTTTTATATGCAACGTGTCTCTCTTTTCTGTACTTACCTTTAAAGTTCATATATTTAATTTTTATACTTTATCTTGTATTCCTGTTGGAGTCATAACTGCATAATTGCTACTCTTTAGGCATAGTGTGGTAGAAGATATAATCACTTCAAATCCAATGAGTGATTCTGTGGTTATGTTTCATTTATTGCCTTCACTGAGGCATAGTATGAATATGCATAATCTCAGTTTCCTTGATGAGCTGTTTGACCAATGTTGTTTAGTAATCAATAGCTAAAATGAAAAGGATCAAGGAGTATGTACAAGACAATGGGCCATGTATTCTTCTTTTCAGCATTACTATTTCAATGGGGAAGCAAAAGAAAACAGGAAAGCAAACTTCTGAGTGGCTACAATACAACACTTAGTGTGGATAAAGTGGATAAAGTGAAGAAGGAAAAAAGAGGAAGAAGCTGTCTTGGGTGTTTCTAAATGAAATGTAAGATGTTTTTGATCTGTGAAGCCCTAACTAGTTTCCAACCTAGCAAATAAGATACAGCTTCTCCTGTTGACTAGAAACAGATGTCACCAAATGAAGCATATCAGATGTGTTCTGGCACAGCTGATCTGCTTCACTGGGAGAAACACATATCATCTGTTATCCTGCCCATTAATGCAATGGGACAGTGGGCAACATTTCCCACCTCCAGGGTCCTCAGGAATCTCCTGGATGTGTCTCCATAAGTGGGGGAAAATTGGAGCTCCTGACTTACAAAGATTTTGCCCTGGGAAACCCCAGGGGTGCAACTCTGAAAGCAGGAAACCCCAATTTTCTGCTTATAGTTGTGCCCTTGGGGTTGTCCCTGTAAGCAGGAAAACCCTGAATTTTCCCACTTACAGAAATGAATCCTGCAGATCCTGGCAGCACATATTTGTAAGCAAGGGAGCCTGGAAGGCTGCAGGAATTCTTGCATGGGAATTCCTCTAGTGTGCAGAATTGGGCCCCTCAGGCCCCTGGAGCACTTGCCCAGGATGGCTGGACATTGTGACCAGCTCTGGCCTGCCCGCATTCTCCCACTACAAAGCAAATAGACATCCACCACAATGAAGTGGCACAAATTAATACTATCTTTGTTGCAGCTACAAATCTGGGGCATTTGTGGCATGCCAAGGACCATGGATGTCCGTTTGCTTGGCTTTTGTACCATCATAAACATTTTTATGGAGGCACAAAGGTAGTCTGTTTCCACCTTCCTTTCCATTTTCATGTCCTTGTGACAAGGTATTTAGCAGACTTTGCAGAGGGGTTCATGCCTAATATCAAGTTGTTTAAACTGGAACACTGTTGGTATAAACAAGAAGAAGCCGTGCAGGTAAAATGTAGAATTCACCCTCTTCTTGGTAGAACTCACTCCCTTCTTGATCTGAAATAGGTCATATATGATGACCATAAAGGCACATTGAAAACCAAGGCATTTGAAAACGAATAGGAATCTAGGGAATATTTTGAGGATTATAGTTTGGTTTATAGGTTGTAGGTGTAATTTAATAGACTGACACACATCATATTAATGACATATGATTAAGTTAGGCTGATAGTGCTTAGAGCATATGAATAGCTTTCCTTCTGAGCTTGTCTGCTACAAGTAAGTAGTTTATCTTCCCATATTAATGTTGAGGCATCTGGAAATTTCTTCCTTTTTCATATAGTTCACACCAGTTAATCTATTCTTCTTCTAAAAAGGCTCTTGTGCACATTCATTGAATTTAGAAAAAGCCTATTTTATTGTGGATTTTTGGAGTGTAGTTTGAGCAGTTATGGGATATATAGGTTAGAACAAGCATGGGCAAAATACAGTCTGTGGGCTGGATCTTCCCTGCCAAAGGACTTTATGTGGCCTGTGGCAGATTTCTTGGCTCTGCCTAGCCCAGATGAGGGAGGCAGCCTGAGGTGTGGTGAGTGCAGCAGATCCTACCACCCCCAGGAGTAGCAAATCGCTCCTATATTTCTGCACGTATAGACATGTACTGGAAGAGTTTACTCTCAAGTAATTTACTCAAGAGTAAACTGGTCCTGGATTATTTGCACGTGTTGATGTGCCCACTGAAGTTTACACTGACCAAGTTTACATTGAAACAAAGGTATCAGTAGGTGCGTCTTCACGAGACACTTTACTGAGAAGTATCTTAGTTTATTGTGCAGTAAGCATGTGCATCCATTTGCATAACCAAGTACTAAATGACTGTTCAGTAACTGGCATTACTGCACAGTAGTGTCCCTGCGCATTTTTTTTTCTGATGCTACTGCACAGTAGTAATGTGCTACTGCAGAGTAACTTGTTACTCTGCAGTAGCATCTAGTATAGATGCAGCAACTGAGCAGTAAACCTTGCTAATTGTGAATAAATTTGCTACCCAGTGCTCATGTAGATGCCTGACTGGGAGAAAATCTGGTTCTGGTCAGCCAGGCACCAAGGGGTAGGAGATTACTTTCTGCCCCTGGGAGCTGCCTGCTGCCAGGGCGTGCTCCTCACTGGAGTACAGGCAGGGTCTATGTCACCCTGTCTGGCAGGAGGGAGCTCCAAAACCCCCACTCCGAGATCACGATTGGGGAGTGGGGAGCTGGGAGACCTATGGGGCTGGTGCTAGGACCATGGGGCCTGTGCTGGGAGATCCTTATTTCCCAGCCTGAGCTCCATGATCTCAGGATCTCCCAGAGCTGGCCCCACAGTCATGGAGCTAGTTCTGGGAGCTTTCTGCTGGTGGGGCTGGGGAGCCTCTTCCCTGCCCAGCTCCATGCTTATGTTGCTGAGTGGAGAACAAGCTCCTCAGCCTGTTCCCCACCCAGCACTGCACTCACAGAACTGATCAAGATACAAGTTCCCCAGCCTGTTTCCTGTCAAGCTCCCTTCCGAGGGGTGGTTCGGGAAACGGGCCCCCAGCCCCTGCCCTGCAATCATGGAGCACGGGCTGTGAACTGTTCCAGTCAGGGGCAGGTCCCAGCCCCTTGCTCCAATTGTGTGATCAAGGCATAGGGCTTGGAAATAGCAACAGGGTGAGCTAGCTGCTAGCTGCCCCACCGGTGGATGCGGCAGGGGGCTGGGACCTGCCCCTCCCCTGCAGCTTTTTCCTGGGCTAGCACCAAAGGGGAGCCTAGAGCTCCCCCTGGTGGTAGCAGGAGCCTCTTGCAGGTTCCCAGGAAGCATGAGCTGTTTCCTGCTCATAGCAGAAAATCTTCTCGCACTTCCTTGCATGTGTAGATGCCTGCCCAGGAGTGTTTACTTGCAAGTAGTTTATTCGCAAGTAAACTGATCCCAAATCAAATGCATGTGTGGACACACCAAGTGATACAGTATTATTAATGGGGATTCATAGATTCCAGGCCTGCTGACTTAAACACATCTAGTCCATCCAAGTGACTGCACCAAGTCAGCATAGACAGTTGGTGGGCTGCTGTCCCTCTGATGCCCATCTGAGAACCCATTAGGAGACTTATCTTGATCCCTGTTGAAGAACACTGAGGCAAAAAACTCATTGAATAGCTCATTCTTGTCCCTCCTCTCTGTCACTAATTGCTCCTGCTTGTTCAGTAGGGCTCCTATGCTGCCCTGTGCCTTCCTTTTACTCCCTACATACCTTAAAAAAAAAGACTTTTTCTCATCTTTAATTTGTGTTGCCAGTCTCAGCTCTGTAGTTGCTTTGGCCTTTCTAACTGTCTCCCTGCAAGTGTGGGCCAAGTAGGTATACTCCCCCTTGGTAGCTTTCCCCCTGCTTCCAATGCCTATATGCCTTCTTTTTTGCCCTTAGGCTCCCCTGAATTTCCCTGTTTAGCCAAGGAAGCTTTTTGGCTCCCTTCCCCCTTTTCTCTAGTACTGGGATCATCTCCCTCTGCGCCTGAAGGATTGCTTCCTTTGGGAACAACCATCCTTCCTGGACTCCCATCTGGCCAATACTTTTATCCTGCAGTGCATCATTGACTAAACTCCTAAGCACACTGAAGTTAGCCTTCCTAAAGTCAAGCACTTCCACCCCACTAGTTATCTTATCCACCCTGTGCCATATGGTGAATTTGATTGATGGTGGTCGCTATCTCCAAAGTGACCATGAATCTGCAGCTCCCCTACCAGGTCATCTCCCATAGCCAACACCACGTCCAGTAAGGCATTCCCTAGTGGGACTGCATACCTCCTGCATTAGGTGAAGGTCCTGCATGCAGGTTAAGAACCTACTTGAACGGTGGATTTGGCGGACTGTGCCTCCCAGCGGATGTCAGGGTAGTTTATGTCCCCCATGACAACCATGTCCCTAGACTGTATGGCCTCTGAGAGCTGCCTCAAGAATTCCAAGTCTAGCTTTTCCTCTTGGTGTGGCGGTCTGTAGCAGACCCCCACTGCCAAGTCCCTTTCCCCTTGACCTCCACGTGTCCTAACCCACAATGCCTCGACTTTCTCCTCCTCTGATCTCATTTTGATTAGGGTAGATGTATAATGCTCCTTTACATAGAGAGCAACACCACCCCGTTTCCTCCCTTCTCTGTCCCTTCTGTACAACCTGTAACCCTCAATGTGTACTGCCCAGTCATGGGTAGGGTCCCACCAGATTTCCGTTAGGCCCACTAAATCAAAGTTATTGTCTGCAAGCGAGTTCTTCCTGCTTATTTCCCATGCTTCTAGCATTAGTATAGAGGCACTTGAGCCCTCTGAATGGTGCCTTTGGTGCACCCCACCCCCCCAGCTTTCTGATGCCCAATGGGCCCCTTAGTACTTACCTGGGATGTATTGTTGCATATCTCACAGTTTGTAGGGATTCAACTCTTTATTTAGGGCTTCTTTATATGAAAACATTACAACAATTATTCAGAGATAATGACTGTGACCTGTACTGCTTTAAACCTAGTTCCTCAGTGGGCATGTCTACACATGGCTGTATGGCACTATTGTTACTGCACTATCATTTAGTACTTGCTTTTGGAAGTACTAAAAGATGGTGCAATAACAGCCTATAGTGCTCTGTGCCATTAGCGCATGGTTGTTTTTGGCCGTTATGTTGCTGTAGCAATGCACTATAGCAAGGGAGTTCATTGCTATGGTGATGCAGCCGTGGCATCACGGTTTTTGCCATCGGATGCTATGGCACCTTAAGATCTTATGTAGACACACCCAGTGTCTCCTCTCCCCACCCCACTAAGGACATGTTAATTTTTAGTGGAGCTATGATGTTTTCTGATTTCTGAGCAATTTAGTGTGTAAATCCCATCTACGTTGTCAGTCTTTTGTGATTATTGAGGAGGGGAATTCTGACTGCTAGTGACTATCACAGACCTTTGTCTTCAGTCTTTGAAAATTGTTTTACATTTCTTGTATTTTACTTTTAATTTTCCTAGTGTATACTGCATACAAGAACGAATTTAATTTTGCTTCTGCATCTTGTTCCTCTGTTTGAAGTGGTGGAGATTTCTATCACAATCTCTTCATGGTCCAATTGTTTTTTTCATTGATCTCTTCCATTTTGTATATTTAAATAATCTTTTATCACCTCTATTCACTTCCAGAACAATCTTCTACTCCATCAGTTTTACTTTCCTAATGAGGTTTTAGAACATTGTTGCTTGGCTTCACCTTCTCTGTCTCTTTAATACTTTGTATTCTAATTTCTATTGTACAGCTTCCTTTTTCATAGTTTTTAAAGAAATACATCCCAGTAGGGTTTTGGTAGTTGTGTTTTATCACAAATATTTTATTACTTTTTAAACAGAACATGCTGAATAAGAGCATATGTCTCATTTAAATCCTTTATTTCTTTTCAAAATCAATATTAGTTATTTTATTTCAGTCAAGCCTTTTTATCTTATTTATATTGTTTTTCTTTTATGCCGGTGATCTCAAATTCCTTCTGCAATAATATACCTGCTTATCCTAATATAGAGCTTCATATTGCTTCTCAGATGCCATTGCTAGATAATTAAAAAATAGTTCATAGACAGTATGAAAGTATGAAACTCAAGTATAACTACAGCAGAGAGCACAGTGATCTACTTACATTTCCAGAAGGATAATGAGGGTGGTAGTGGGAGGGAATACAAACAAGCTGGTTCTGAGAGAACTTTGTATTTTAACCTGGACCACTGGAAAATAGGAAAATAAATAGCTTCTTTGCATGATCACTAGGGCTCAAAGGTAATAGTTATGTTGTATAGAATAATACAATTTCATGATAATACCTTCATTGTAGTGTTATCAATTGCCAAATCACAACATTTTGGAGGATCAGTATAAATAGCCTACAAAGGTTCAGATAATCATTTAAGCCTCATTAGGCTGCTTATTTTATATCAGGAATTTTGTGAAACCTCCAGGATGTGAACAGGACATACTGGAAAAACTTGGCAGCCACAGAATCTACTTTCTAGTCAAACCAGGAGATACAGAGGTATGCAAAATTTTTAAGGGAAAATCTTGGTGAAACTTGCATATAAAGTTGTGTACAATGATTCAGGGGTATAGGTTGTAGCCATGTTGGTCTAAGGACATAGACAGACAAGGTTCTTTGGGTAAATCTGATAACTTTTATTAGACCAGCTCAAATAGCTGGAACAATTCTTCTTTGCAAGCTTGCTGGTACAAATACTCTTCATCAGGCTGAGGAAGCATTTGTAGTTGGTCTGTGCTCTTCCTGGATGGAATAGTAAAGAAGACGGAAGCCAGTATGCATGCAAGAAAGTTAGTCAGTGAAAATGTAAATTGAGGTAGTCAATGGGTGAGAGGCAGGTGGGGTGGGGAGTGGAATGAATATATCTGGTAAATAGTAGAGAGGTTTCCTGGGTAGTCAGATGTTAGGCAAGTTATAATGTGTCATAAATCCAATGTCTGTATTTAGTCCATGATTTTTTGTATCCAGTTGGTTGATAAAGTAAAGTTCATAGGGTCATCTGTGAATGGAGTTTTATAAATTCCCTTTGAGGATTAGAACTGAGAGATTGGAGAGAGAGTTGTTTTCTTGTGAGAAATGTGCCCCCGCAGGTAATTGGGTATTCTTGTCTTTGGATGTCTGGTGTGCATTCATTTTGGTTTGCAGTTGTTGTTTGGTTTCTCTTACATATTTTCCATCAAGGCATTTCATGCACTGGATGAGATATATAACATTTCCAGAGGTGCAGGCAGGCATGGCTGGTGAACTCAGACTGGTGAGGCTGGTGGAGCGGCATATGGGAGCGGTGGTGCGGCAGGGAGGGTTGCAGCTAGCCAGGCACTCTGGCCAGCAGTGGGGAGGCTGAAACCCCAACCCCAATCCTGGCTGGCTGCAAACCCCTCTCCCCCTCCCGCTCCCATGTGCTGCTCCACCTGCCCCATCATTCTGAGTTCACAGCCATGCTTGAGTGCAGCTGTAAGATCCAGGAATGTTGATGGTTCTGTGGTGGGGTGTAGTAATTGTGAGGGTGGTGGAGATATTGTTATGGTGTGGGGTCCCCAGGGATGGCCGTGATGCCCCTAGGGCTCCATGACTGTGCCAGCTTTGTCCTGCGGGCACCTTTTAATCTCACCTGCCACGTTTTGTTGGTCAAGATAATAAATAGAGAGGCTGCCTACAAGTTTCTGCATGGTCACAGTCTTGTTGAACCCCAGTAGACCCTACATATTCTTGGATCCCTTGCTGGGTCCCGCTCCAAGCCAGTGGCTCACAGGACATTTTAATCATTATGGGCTAGATGGGTGGCTCCAAAACCTTCCCCTTACCACACCCCATGACTTGCAGGTGGTATATAAATATTGTCCCTCTGATGAGGTCTTGGCCTAACTTGGCCTCCTGTTGTCACTGGGCTCCTGTCCCCTGTTACTGTGCCCCTCTGGCACTGGGCTCTGCGGCTCCTGTTGCTGTCCTCCCCTGGCACTGGGGCTCTACACAATAGTTTGCTCCAATGAGGCCTCCTCCAGCCCTATTAGCCTCAACCTGGTCCACTGATACAAATGACAACACAAGCACAAGCCCCTGGGCTACAACATAACAATAACAATGGAGGCCACACTCTGCCCTTTAAAGAAGGCCAATTCTCCCTTAGTATTTTGTGCCTCCTAGCCCCAGGTACCTTATGAGCTCTGGGAGCCCTGTTAATCTTGCAGGCAGCATATCACACAACCAAACATCCTCAACTAGGTCTTTTGTGCAGGAGCTGCTTCCCCTGTTGGGTGCCTGAGAACTAACCCCTGCCAGCTCTAGCCCTGGGGCTTATATGTACCCAGGGCCCTGCCTGCTTCCGGTCAGTTAACTGTGTGCAGGTGACAGCTAATTTCCTCATTTGCCTGCTTTCCGGGCAACCTGCAGCTGTGGAGCACTGCCTTGTTGACAGGGCTCTCTAGCTAGGCTGCTTCTGACCTTAAAGGAGCAGGCTCAGCTTAGCACCCTGCGACAGATATCTTGGCAGGTTTTACATTTCTTGCCATGGCATGGATCCATTCAGTGCGTTTTGGGCTGTAGGAAGTTTGCTTCTGGTGATGAGGTTGGTGAGGTTCAGTGCTTGTTAAATGTCTAGGATCAGTGGCTCTGGGAAGATCTATTTAAGAATTAGGTCTTCTTCTAGTATGGGTTGCAATTGCTTGAGGATTTTTCATATAGATTCCAGGGAGGCATGGTATGTCATAACCAGTGGTGTGCGATTCATGGGGCTTTTCCTTCTGTACTGCAGCAATTCTTCATGTAGTATCTGGGTGGCTCTTTCAAGAGTGTGATCTATCTCTCTGGAGGAGCATTCTTGTTGGGTGAAAGCCCTTTTGAGATTTGTGAGGTTACGATCATGGACGTTTTCCTCAGTGCAAATTCAGTGGTATCGGGGGGTCTGGCTGTATATTACAGCTTTCTTGGTGTGTTTAGGGTGCTTGTTGGTTCTGAACAAAGTGCACACAAACAAGAGGTAGAATACTGGCACCAGTATCAATGGGTGGAGAGTCTGCGGCAGTATCCCTTTAAAACCCGCATATATGTACTTGTAAAATGATCATGTGGGGTGCCAGGCAGTGGAAAATCAGGCTCAGTAATTGAAATTGGTCTGGTAAATGCCAAAATAATATTAAGGTGTGACCTTTACTTTGAACAAGTGATTATTTTAATGTTCCTTTTGTAGCATTATTGTAACATTATTGTGCATGATTTAATTGGTAGTGTAAGGTACTGGTAATTAAAATTTTACATTCAGTTTCAAAATATTGATGACAACATATACTTCCCTTTCATAATTTGATTGCTTCGATGGGAGTTCTTGTTGAAAATATGATACTGTGTTATGGACAATACTGATCTATAAGTAAACAAGTGTTAATCATTTATATGATTTTGCTGTCAAACCACAGAATTTATATTTGTGGGAAATCAGGGATACCAGTATAGTAACCAACACCCCTTCTAGTTTAACAGCCAATCACATTTAAACTCTCTGTTTTAGACATATTTTTAATCCCTCTTTGCCTGTCCCATATTACTAGTTAGAATTGATTTGACTATCTGTCAGACTGCTGCCTCAAACTGACCAGCACAGCCACTCATCCCAACCTGCCACCCTACAACTGGTTATCTAGGTTGGACAAGGCTGTTCTGAAGCCACCAGCAGGACTTAGCCCTCTGCCCACTCACTGGCTTTGGAGTGGCTGGCTGGGTCAGCTGACTCTACACTTCCTCCATATAAACCCCTGATTTAGAACAGGAAGGGGCTGGGTAACAGGACTCAATCTGATTCTAGATTGCCTTGATGTTTTCTCTGGCTTGAGTTCTGAATCTGCTCTCAGCTTGATCTCCTAGCTCTTTGACCTAGCTTACTCCTTGACTGCACTCTTCCTGATACTGTGGCTTCCTGACTGAACCTGTTCCTAGATCCTTCTCTTGGACTGACCTCCTGGCTTCCTGACCTGGCTAGTACCTGGATTCTACTCCTTCTTCCTGACCCAGAATGGCATCTTTTTCCCTGAGTGGCCCCTGATTTGGCTGCCTCTGACCCAATGCAATGTGATATGGTTTCTCACTTCTCCCTGCCACCACTTCCCCCGGGTATTCATAGTGGCATTTGCTCTATTGGTAATCAGCCAAATCTCTATTTTTTGGCAGGTGGAGCAAGAGAGGAACAAATACTTTTCCCTGACCATTGCATCTGTTTTAAGTATCTAGTTCATGCAATCAGGCATTATAGGATAACTAACAAAAAGTTATTATCTAATCTAACTACATTAAAAATAGAGAAACATTTTAAAACATTACTTGTGCCAAGAAATTTAATTCAGTTAGATGCAGTAAAAATCTTTGGGTACCATGACACTCCAAAATAAATTAAAACCCCCCAGATTGCTAATTTACTTATACCAATAATGTCACTCTGATTAAGTGGGTATAATGGGTAACATCTTTTTTTGTTTCAGTCATCAATTGATACAGCTTCCATTGGCACTACTCTCCAGATACTACTCACTTGTCTAATTATAGTGAAATACTAATCCAATAGATCACAGAGTTGTAGAAAGACATCTCTAAACGGACAGAACATCTAGATGAACAGCGTTCATTATAGTCTTTCTTTTCTGTCTCATTTTTTTTCTTTCTTCACAGATGTTGAAGTGGCTCTGGAAACATGCAAGAGTGATAATACATATTGCAGCTGGTAAATTACCACCAAAAATGAATACCCCTTAACTATTTCTGCCTGCTTTCCTAGAACAATTGAATGATTCAGATTCATAAGAATGCTTTTGGAAAGCAAATTTTAAGCTTTCATACATGAGTGAATTTTAAACAGGCACACATGAATAGTCACTCAAGATGTTGGAATGAAGCTTAACAAAACAGGAAGACAGAGATTCCCAGTTGCCTGCACTTTGGCACAGTAGGGAGTGAACCACATATGGATGTAAGTTTTTCCTTTGTGATTAGGGCAACAATAGCACACACAGGGTTCATCTACAGTAGATGTTTACTGTGGAGATTCCTAGTTAGGAGTAAATGTTTTGGCACCTACACGTGCAGAGCTATTAGGTTGGAGTAAACTAATAAACTCTGCAGCAGGGTAGTACTTGTAAATACATGTACTATCCTGATGTGGACTTTTTTACTTCATAGCACCACATGTATAGATGCTGATGGGGCTGGTTGGGGTACAAAGTTGCTTCAGTGTGGGGGCTGCCCACTGGCTAGCCTTGTGCTGGAGCACCCTTGCGCCCCAGCCAGCTCTTCCACAGCATATTGAGCTGGGTCAGAACAGCCTTGGTCTGTTAGGCTGACCTCCTGAGCCCCCTGCCAGCCAGGGCTGCTCCAGCCCAGCTTAACATGCTGTGGTCTTAAGTGCATATGTAAGTGCAGTGTTCTGTAGCAATAAACTCCAGTGTGATATGCACTGGAGTTTATTGTGTCACATTAATATGAATGTGCAGATGTGCCCACAGTGCTGCAAAGTGTAACCCTCACTTACTACCTCTGTAGTTGGTGACAGCAGCTCCACTCACTACAAGCACACTATTTCAATTTCCATTCTCTCAGCTTCTTATACTAAATCCACTTGCATTTCATCTTTTGGGAACACTGATTGTTCAAAGATAACCTCTCATGGTCACTTTTGGATGATGTCTCAGTTCTACACCAACTTATAATGATGCTCACCTGGGATGTAGCAAATCCATATACCGATTTTGTTTTCATGGAAAAATTGACTCATATCTCCCTACCCACACCATGATCAACAAGTATAGGGGTCAAAATATTAAAATTACCCTCATTCTTATGCTTTCACATGTATGCTTTTGAAGTGACTTAAAACACATCTATATAGGTTATATCTGCCAAGGCATTGTATCTGTAGCCAACAATGTCCCCTTACCTACACACACCCCATAGTTTTTTGCTTTCTCTGATTTTCTACTTCCTTTCTCAAGTTGCATCATTAATAAACTGATGGGAAATTTTATCAGTCTGTGGGGGTGGTTTATTTTGGCAGAGACTTAATAGTCATACAATAAAAATTAAGTGTTTTATTAATTATCCTTCTTAGGAACATTTGCTATTCACAAATAAATAAAATAGAGTGGAAGGGAAATTGAAGTGATTTTAGCTTTCTTTCAATCACTGGCCTTTTCCGGTAGGAAACCGCCTTTTCAGCTTGAATTCCTCTTGCATTTTTTTACCTGGTTTGTCATCATAGTTTGGCTGTTTGGATCATTTACAAGCCCTTTAGCTATTCCCTCAACCTACAAATTCTGAAAGTTAGAAAGTGTCGTGAATCAGAGCAGCCGCCGGCAGCTTGTCTGACTCACACACCGGAGTGTTTAGATTTCGAACTCGGCAGGCGGGTAATTGATGGATGGAGTGGAATTAACCAGGCACAGACACGTGTAGGTTACAGGAGTTTGTTTACTTACGTCGCCTAGATAGTGATGGACGACGCAGGCGAGCCTTTGTTCCGTTACAGCTTCGGTTACAGAGTTGAGTATACGCATATAACTTCGGTTACAGAGTCGAGTACACGCACGCAGTTAGGTTACAACGAGATAATGACGGACGTGGCGCCGGGAACAAACGGTCGAGCTTGCAAGACTTTCTACGTCAATATTTTACGCTGACGGGGTGATTGATTGGGAATTGATCAATTTCCCAATTCTCTGATAACAAGCACAGGTGTTTCCTGTGAGATCCCCAGAGCTCTCCGCCTTGGGTGGAAACTGTTAAACTATTTATAGGCAGAGGTGTTTGACAGAGATGCCCAATCGTGAACCGTTATATGGAATCTTTAATTTTTGGCAAGCAGCAGCTCTTTGTCTCCTCAAGTTACAAGGTAGTGGGTTAGGTTCCTCTACCTGTTACGTGTGTGCTACGTGTGAGGAGCTTACGCTTATTTTTTGACCAATTATATATAGTTTCCCCTAGCATTTTATTTTAGCTAACCAATTATCTATAGTTCTCTGCCAGCGTTTTGTTTCAAGGAATTTCTGGCAGGGATGTCTTTTAACCCTTAATCATCAAAATGAGGATGATTTGAATGGTATCTCTTGCTCAGTGCAATGGGCACAATTTAATTGGGTTGTGACAGAAAGTAACAGTGAAGAAACGTGAAAAAAAATAGCATTTCAATACATACGTTATTATCTGGCTTTAGGTAGAAAACTTTTTAAAAATTACCTTTGATAATCTCCTGGGTAAATTTATGAAAGACTCTCCAGGGCAAGGGCAGTAGTAATGAAATACAACAATCTTAAATATCTAGGTGATCATTAGTAATTTACAAAAGATGACAAGACACCTAGTGGGGATGAGAATGAGAGGTAGGTGGGGGGAAGGGATCTGAAAGAGGAAAAAGTGATCATTTAAACTCCTTCCTTCCCAACTTCCAACCTGCATGTCAGCCACAGTGTGTGGTCCTTTCAATTACTTCAAATTAATTATGAGTCGGAAAAGTTAGAGCTAGAAGTGTTCAATATTCCTAAATTAATCTTATAAAAGAAAGCATTTGCAAGGTAAAATTGGCTCTGTGACAAACTTACTCAAAGATTAGCTGGGGTTCTGGGGATATGTGAATAGTTTAGATGAAGAAAGAGTGATCTTGAATGAACTACAATACTGCAGCAAAATAGTAGATTAAAGATATGTAACCTTTGACCTTTTCATTGTTTTACTAGACAGTATTTTTACAGTAGGTGAAAACCTTATCTAAATCTCTATAATGTGATTCTTAATTGAAAAATATTGAAATCAATAAGTGTTATTTCTAGTATGGTTATAATCCTTTCACTTTCTGGGAAGTTTATCTCACCACCTTTATCTATTGAGTCATTTTACAGAACCGAGATACCCATATCAACCTGTAATATGGATCATGGAGAGCTGATCTGACTTCCTGATGTTTATTTCAGGTCTGAATCATATCCTTGGCAGCCACACTTCTTTGACTTGCACCAAGTGTGATTTGGTTCAGAAAAGAATCCAGTTCATAACATCTTTACATAGAGTTTGTCAAACATATTTGAGAATATGCTAGCTGACTGATCGTATTTGTTCCCACTCTTTCATCATATCTGACAAAAACTGGCAAAGTGCCCCTGTTTCCTTTTAACTAATTAACTGAAGAGAAGCACTTGTACAATTTATACATTGAATTAATTTACAGTGAAAATATATTACTTTATTTCAGACTGGCATCCTGCTGCTTACAGTACAGTTATCAAAGTAGAAGATACCAAGGACATTTATTAACACATTCAGAGGTGCATACACATAGGAAGATTTTTTCCCAGTAAAGGCATTTAATCAAAATTTAGGACTTCAGACTTCTTTGAGCATATGTCCTGTTTGGTGGTTCATGCAGATTTTTTGATGCAGATTTTTTGATGAAATGTGATAGGGTCTAGAGCAGGGGTAGGCAATAGGGGTGTGCAAAATGGGCTGTATTTAATTCAGATTCAGATTCGGCCCGAGTTGGGGACACTGATTTGATTCATTGATTTGGATCACTGTCCCCAGTTTGATTCAGCTGAATCCAAATCTGAAGATTTGATGCTGATTCAGAGAATCAGCTATTTGGCCATAGACACAGCTTTAAATGTTTTTTCTACATATCTCAAGGTACCAGGCATGGCTCATGAATACTGTGGTGGTGGGGTAGATGAAGCGTCCCACATGCTCAGCGGCAAACCCAGAAGTGGACTAGCAATAAGGCAAAAGCTCCGTTATCCGGCACCCATGGGAAATGGGGAGTGCCAGATAACCAAATGTGCCTGTCTGGGCAAAGATGCCCCTCCCACTGCGTCTGGCATGTCCACATCTCAAATTAACTGTGCTACCCATCCCCCCCCTCCCCTGGTGTAAGTGTGCCGGAGGGGGGGCTTCATGCAGGCTGCTTTTCCCCGGGCTGTGGGATTCAACAAAACTGGAAGTTCCACTTCCAGTTTCCCTTTTGCTGCATCGACTGGTGTCAACTGGCATGTCAGTTAGTAGAGCATGCTGGTTAATGAAGTGCTGGTTAATGCGGCTTTTACTGTACTTCCTATCCACTTCCAGGTTTGCCAGGAAGTGGGCCCCCCCGTTCCTCCCCAGCTTGGTGATTGGCTGCAGGGGGAACCTGGGTTACCCCCTCCAAAACTTAGGAGGCACCAGTTGCTGAGCCAGGGGATATGGGGGGGTGGTGCCCTGCGTGCTCCCCAGTGGACTCAGAAGTGGACCAGAAGTGCTTTTGCCGAGCATGCTGGGGAGCCTCCCATGCTCCTGTGGGATGCTCCATCCACCCCAGCATTGCAGCATTCATGAGTCACCTGGTATCTTGAGGTATGTAGAAAAACCATTTAAAGCTGTGTCTATGTCCAAATCGTTGAATCTTTCTGAATCTCTCTGATTCGATTCAGAGAGATTAAAGAGTCTCCTGATTTGATTAGGATTCACAGATTCAGCCACCAAATCAGGCCGAATCTCCGCTGAATCGAATCAGTGACTGAAGCTTCACATAGCCCTAGTAGGCAACTCCTGGCACAGGTGCCAGAGTGTGGTATGAGAAGGCATTTTGCTTGGCATGTGTGCCTCAGGGCAGATGGTGGGGAAGGGGCTGGGACTGCATTGCCACAACAAAGATCAGGGCCCTTGCAACTCCCCCGCTGTCTGCCCCTGGCACACTAGCATCTTAAGTCAAGGTTGGGGGGTCGGGGGGGTTGGCACTCTACTGACCCCTGGTCTAGAGACCATTTAAGGACCCAGAAGGGGCTTTTAGCCATGCTTGGCAATGAGGTGCAGGTGGGAGGATCAAGCCCCTGGTAACACAAGACTAGTGTAAAACCGAAGTGAACACCACCCTGGCTAGCATTGTCTATGAGACAAATTTTTCTGGCTACCACAGAGACAACTTACAGTCCCACTAAAGGCCTGTTTGGCCTTTCTCTGACCTCGGGATTGGAGGAATAGAGTGATGTCATAAAGGTACTTCCCTTTCCTCTTCTTCTGTGTCAACCAGAGCTAAACATATAGCCCTTTTACCCTGCAGATATCAACATGTTATCTGTCAGAATAAAATCTAATATGATCCCCCAATTTTTTTTGTTGAAAAGTAGATTAACAGAGGAATAAATGACAGATCTACAGAATACCCCTATATTCTATACATATAAGCTGGCTTTAGGGAGGGTGAGTGGCATAGATCGGGGGGGGAGGTAAATTAAAATAGCTCCATTATATGTAAGCTATTTTATAACATGGCTTGCAAACTACTTGCACAGAGGAATGGAAATACTTGAAAAATGAACTTTCAGATCATGTTATGAATTTAAAGTCATATTTCTCTGAGCAAAATATGGGGGTATGTTTCAGGGGCAAATGTCTTCAAAGTCCAAAAATTGAAAAATACATATCTACATTTTTCTGCCAAAAATATACATTTTATTGAATTTCAGAAAAAAAAACCTAGGGGGAAGGCATATGCTTGCATTGGAAAATATGTATTGTATTATGAAATTTTATATGACTACTATCTCATTTTGTACTCACTCCATCAAAATACACTATTAAGAGATAAATGACAAGTTGGTCTAAGTTAGCAGTGGAAGGCAAAAATTATCTTTTTGTTTGCTTTTTGGTCTGGAGTGCTTCTGGGAGGGTATGGTTTTCCTTGCTTGTTTATTTTTTAAAAAGAAGATAAACTTTACTCCCTCCCTCCTCAAAGTCTCATCATTCCATAATGTGAAACTCTGGGCAGATACCACTGTGCTGTACTGCATAGACTTTATTCTTGATCCAGATCCCACCAAAATTAGTTGGAGTCTTCCATTCGAGATAAATGAGTTTTGGATCAAACCTTTTGTCTTCTGTGTGCACCTTAAGAACTCCGCAGGGGAGAATCTACAAATCTTTACAGCAATGAAACCAGGACAGATATACAGTTACTCTATTGTAAAGAGTGGGGGCAGGGAGACTTAATATTTGAGGGTCAAGTCAACTGATTTGGTGTAATTGTTTTGTCTGCCTGCTTGTAAGCTGCACTAAGTAAAGCTAAACTGCAGTGATTTACTGTTTGTTTCATCTGGGGTAAATTACTACAGTTTAATTTCACTTACTGGGGGTAAAGAGTAAATAGAAAAAACAGTTACGCCAGATTGGACACATCTATATGTAATACCGGTGTCCAGAAATAAACTCTGGCACATACCTCATCAGAGTTTATTGCTCCCAGGCGCTGTGTTGATATGTGTACCTGGGACCATAGTACATTGAGTTAGGTTGAAGAAGCTCTGGTTAAAAGGGGACCCAGCCCGGGGTTGCTTTGACCCAGTTGTGGAGGAGCTGGCTGGGGCATGAGGGTGCTCCAGTGTGGGGCTAGCCATGTCAGCCGTCATACCCCAGTCAGCCGTGTCAGCATCTACATATACAGTGCTGCAGAGTAAAAAACTTCACAGCAGAATAGTACTTGTAAGTGCTACTCTGCTGTGTAGTTAATTTGTTTTCTGTGGCCTAATGGGGCTGCACGTGTAGATGCAAGATATTTCCAGAGGAGCTAATTAGTCTACTCTGTAGTAAACGTCTTGTATAGATGTGCCCATTGAGCTGCACTGTGGTAAGCTTCTTCTCCACCTCACCTGGTTTTCTCAGTAGAACTATTTGTCTGCCCTGACTTCTAAGTCTGGTGGGGAAATAGAGGCTGCCATTTGATTCTCTGGGAATTGATGGGTGCCTGCATCTCAAAAAATCAGACCACTTGTTTAGGTATTAAAACATAGACTGAGAGTTCAGTGGTTGGCACCAATCATGTCAATATTTTCAAAGGATCACTGATAGAGGTTTTCTGCTTGTCCATCTCCTAGCTTGATATGTTACAAAGTGTGACAAACTAATTGCCCCCAAAATAATACACCAAAAATAGGTGCTATTTTGAAATATTTTGACATATTTTTAATAGCCCAGTTTTTTCATTGAGAAGCTAATTTCAGTTTTTCAGTTTTATTTCTTTCCTTAGTCTTTTTAGCATTAAAGATTCTTCTTGATTGGGGTTTTTTTAGATGCACATTAAAAATTACAAGAGCTATCAAATAAAACAACCCCTTCCCCCAAATAGAGAGATTAATGATGGATAATTCCAGGCTGAAGGGTTTACATTTCAGAAAATTACAAACAACTGATAATAAATGTTACAATATTACTTACCAAACATTTCCTCCCCATAAATTTTCTATAAAAAAAATTACATAAACTTTCAGTTGATAACAAGTATGAATGTTCAGCTCCACTGTTTTTAATTATTTGTAGCATCTTCTACCTTCTTTCTCTAATTGCAGCCATCTAAATCTATCTAATAAAAATACATTAAATTGCAAAAACAAAAAAATTAGTAGTCCAAAATTCCTTAACATATTGTGACAGTCAATGGCATTCATGAAATCTCTGTATTTTTGTCTAGAGTTTCATGTAACCAACCCTAGACCACAAGATTGCTATCATGAACTGCTTTTATCAAAACAAAAGTAGAATCATCTTTAAAATGGTCATCTTTTTCCTTTGTGTTATGTATTTAGTTTATCAATGCATTTAATTATTATACTGTAACTTATTCTTCATATTTGCATTTTTTAAATACTCAATAATTTTAGATCTTTTATTCTATATTTCTTTTAATGTTTTGAAAATATTTAAGACTTTTAATATCTAGGATCAATGAAAGACTTCTCTTTGTTTAAAAGTAGTGTAACTGCAGTCCACCACAACAAGCAATTGTGCTTTCCTGTACTACCTGCTTAAGTATGCAGGAAACATTTTTGTTATAATATATCCATTGTATCTGTAACGCGTTTCTTTTTTTGATGTTCTTACAAATGCCTTATCTTCTTTGTGCACATGCCCTACACCAGTTCTGTATAATTTCTAATATTTTGTTTCTTTTCAACTTTACTAGGCTAAGCTACAATACTGGTCTTGGCTTTTTTCTAAAATAATATCTACATTTCTGTCCACACAACATTTTGTAAAAATTCTTTCACCCAAACAAAAAATATGCCTGTAATAGCCTTTTTCTTTTTAGAAAAAGAGTTTGACTTGGCTTCTAATTTATTTTGAATGCAAATGAAAATCTCTGTCCTCAATTTATACACCATTCATGTATAAGCATCAACATGTCTTTCAGACTTGGTTTCTTTTTACTTTTCATGTTCTTTCTTCTTTTCTGCTTTTGCTCCCTTTGCTTTCAGATCTTGCACATTTTTGGTAGGATTATTATAAGGGTTGAAATGTTAAAATGAACTAAAATTTCACATGCCGCTACTGCTAGATAACCTGGGAAGTACAAAAAGATATAGGGAAAAGGCAATGACACACAATGATTGACTTGAAAAACTTGGCAGGTTTTTTTAGGTCAGGTACAGATATTACACTTTTACCAATATAAATGATTGGAAACCAGTCTATACCCATAACAGAACAGAAATTTGGCACACAAAACCAGTCTATACTCATAACAGAACAGCAGCTTTGGACATGTAGATTCGTTTAAAAAAGGTGAAACCCAGTCTAAGATTCCACGCCCCCAACCAAAGAATGAGTGTGTGTTCTGTTTGCTACTGAACCAAACTACGCCACTTACAGAAAACTGCATAACTTAGATCAATTCCACCTTGGACTTTTTGAATGTCTATGCCTAGCCTTAGATGGCAGAATAGTGTTGTATCAGTATTTTCAATGTTCTTTGTGTCTTTTTTCTTAGCACATACAGAGAATTGTGAAAATGCTGAGCCATTCTCTAAGACAGTAGTTTTCAACCTTTTTAGACTGAAGGCACCCCTTGGAAAAAAGTCAACAGTGCTAATATTTCAAGGCACAATGTGGCACCCTTAAAAGGATTTCAAACACTCCAGGGTGCAGTGGCACCCTGTTTGAGAATTATAAATCTAAAATAAAACTACCAAAATAATAAGGGAGATAAGTACGGTCCCCCTTATGCAAATTCATAGTTCAAAGAAATGAAAGACATTGTAGGGCTACACTCTGCCACTCACCTTTGCTTTGCCTTCACACACAAAAGACATTATGGCAACAGTCCAGAAGCTCCTTCAGGAACATATAGCCAGTCAGCATGGCACCTACAACCAATGAGTGTCAGCATATCTAGAATCACAGAATAATTGAAAATTAGGATTAGAAGGGATGTCAGGAGGTCATCTAGTCTAACATCTTGTTCAAAGCAGGAGCATCCCCAAATGGATCATCCCAGCCAAGGTTTTGTCTATCCAGGTCTTAAAAACCTCCAAGGGTGGAGACGCCACAACCTCTCTGGGCAGCCTGTTGCAGCTTTACTATCCTCCTAAGTGAGAAAGTTTTGCCTACTGTTTAACTTAAACTTCCCTTGCTGCAACTTGAGATCATTGTTCCTTGTTTGGTCATCTGCCACCACTGAGAACAGTCTAGCTCCATCTTCTTTGGAACCACCCTTCAGATAGTTGAAAGCTGCTCTTAAAGCCCCTCCCAATCTTCTCTACTCCAGATGAAATAAGCCCTGTTCCCTCAGCCTCTCCTGAGAAGTCATATGTCTCAGCCCCCAAACTATTTTTGTTGCCATCTGCTGGACTCTCTTGAATTTGTCCACATCCTTTCTGTAGTGGAGGGCCCAAAACTGAACACAGTACTCCAGATGTGGCCTCACCAGCACTGAGTAGACAGGAAGAATCACTTCCCATGACCTGCTGGCAGTGCTTCTACTAACGCAGCTCTACTTGCTGCTAGCCTTCTTGGTAAGCAGGGCACACTGCTAGCTCATATTCAGCTTATTGTCCACTGTAACACTCAGGTCCTTTTCTGCAGAGCTGCTGCTTAGACAGTTGGTCCCCACAGCCTGTACCAGTACATGGGACCATTCCATCCTAAGTGCAGGACTTTGCACTTGTCCTTATTGAACCTCATGGGTGCATCCAGACGAGCACACACGCCTCTTGTGGAATCTCAAACCAGTTTGAGACACCACAAGAGGCATGCTGAGAAAAAAAAATGTTTCCTGCACTGTATATTTTCAGCGCAGGCTCAACATTTGATACCTGGATTTCCAGGTATCAAATAAAAACACTGTTGAGAAAAGCAGCACAGAGCACTGTTCCCCACTGTGCCCTGAGGCAAGCTGGGGCTCAGACCTCAAGAGATGCTCTGGCATTCAGCCAGAGCATGTCTATGGTGCCTACTGCTGTCCTAGCATGCTGTGTTCATGTGCTGGGGCAAGCAGGAGTGGTGCAAGGCTGACCTGGGTGCTGTCCCTGGTAAGTAGGGACAAGGGGGGCTGTGCATGTGTAGGGGTTGTGTGGGGGTGGGGGGGGGCTGATCAGGAGGCATGGGTCCCCTGTAGGGCCCACAGCACCCCCCCCCCA
>NW_005843268.1:186322-198894 GCF_000455745.1 Alligator sinensis | reverse complement strand
CAGCCGTGGGCCCCCAGCGGCGGGGGCTGACCCTGCTCATGGGGACTGTGTGTCATGCTGGGCCAAGTCCTTCCTCCATGGAATCCAGCCCAGTCCAGCAGTGCGCAGGGCCTGTGGAGGTAAGACCCGGTCTGGCAAGACACATAGTCCCCACAAGTGGTGCTGGCCCCTAGGTGACAGCCTGAGAGGCCCTGGTGCTGCCTGAAGCCACATGACCCCACGCGGCACTGCAAAAAGTCAGGCCAGTCCCATGACAGGCAGCACAAGTGGTGCCGGCTTTGAGGTGATCAAGGTCATGCCACACTGCTGGGGCCTCTGGCTACAGTGAGCCCTGAGTGCCCCACAGCCATGGCTGCTTTCAGGTTGCACTGTGGGCCTTGCTGGGGGGGGTGGGTTGGGGCCCTGTGGGGAGGGGTTGTAGACTCCACAGGGGGGCTGGGACTCTGCAGGAGTGGGCTAGGGCCCTGCAGGGAGGGGCTTTGGGCCCTGCAGGGGGGTTGGGGCCCCATGGGAGTGCATGTGGGCCCTGTGGGAGAGCATGAGGGCCCTGTGAGGGGGGCTGGGGCCCTATGGGCAGGGGCTGTGGGCCCTGCAGGGGGGCTGGGATCCTGCAGAAGGGCTAGAGCCCTGTGGAAGGTGTACATGGGCCCTGTGGGGGTGCATATGGGCCCTGCAGAGGAAGATGTGGGCTCTGCAGGGGGGCAGTCCATGTGCTGTGCAGGGTGGGGCTTCCCCCTGTTAAGGCAGGGGACCCACCCCTCCTATGTAGCCCCACCCATACAGCTCCCCACACCCAAAGTTCCTCCACAATCCACCCACAACACTGACAAACTTGTCACCCACAAAGCCCCATACAAGCCCCATACCTCCCCAAACCTCACCCCCACAAATCCTACATGCACCCACAAACTCCCCCAACTCACCCCTCCAAATTGCTTTACATTTGTAAATATATCAATAAAACATTGCCCTCCTTATATATAGTGACATTTCATTTTAATAGCAGAAGAACACTATTTTGGGTATTTTAATGAGGGAATTTGGGTTTCTTATCAGAGAATTTGAAATACATAAACAGGGAACACTAGGATCTCAGGTGGCGGGGCTGTGTTTGCCCCTGCCACTTTACGGGCCTGGAGCTGGTAGCTGCCAGGTGCCTGATTAGGGCAGCCATTTTGAATCTAGGGCTGCCCATATAAACAGGGCAGTTCTGCTGCTGGAGGCCAGGAAACAAGATTGCCTGGCTGGAGGGCTGCTGGTATCATCTGGAGGTGTAAGGGAGGAGCTGTAGGGGATGGGAAGAAGGCTGCTGGTCCTGGGCATGACCTAAAACTGCACCCTGCTGGGAGTGGGTGGCCTGGTGGGGCTCCCAGTGGTGTGGGAGCCCCCAGGAAATGCCAGGACAGTTACCACCCTGGTGAAAGGTGGGTTGGGGCACCTTAACCACTAGCCCCCACAACTGGGTGGGTTACCCCTTTGTTTGGAGGGCTGGAGGGTGGACCCCATGGAGAAGGTGAGGCCATATACTCATGCCTGTCTGAATTTACCCTGACTGGTCAATGCTGGGGCCAGGACTGGAAGGGTCAAAGGGCCAGGGGCCCACCATGAGGAATGCTCAGAAGCTGTGTGCCTGGGGTTCTGGCTGGCCTGGAGGTGGGCCAGGGCTAGTGAGCCAAAGGTCCTGGGGGGGGAACCACACCTGAAGGGGAAGCAGTTCAGGGAGCTATGCTGCCTGGTATGAAGGTGGAATAGACTACCTGAGGGGAGGAATCCAGGTGGGGTTCAATTAGGAGGGTTCTGGGGCCCAGTGTGGGGGCTGGTGATTATAATAACATCAGGATGCCATCTGAGAGGCTTGGGCTGTGGTGTAGGGGAGGAATGGAGCCACAGATAGCACTCCCTGGCATTGGGGCAGGAAATGGGCAGCCTCCTGCTTAATTACATCAAGGCATGGCAGAAGAGAATGTGGGCGGGCCATGGTTAAATCGGCCCTGAGAAGGCCCCCTGTTACAGTGAGAGGTGTTGAGACCCGTGCAGAGAAGCTTGTCTAGGGCCAGCACTGGGGACCCAGCTGAAGGGCAGATGATGTGGCTGACCTCTTGGTCATTTGAGGCCAAGAGGAAATGCATTGACAGTTCAAAACTGGCCACTATAAAGAGCACATCTTTGGGCAATAGCTGCCCAGATGGCAGAGTGGGGGCACCCCATCTGGTTCTGGCAGAGGTGCAGCCTTGGGGCTGCAAGTGCAAGGCAGCAGATGCTGTCACAGGTGGTAGCAGGTCACAGCCAGGCAGCAGCCCCCACTGCCAGACTGCTGCAGTGGGTAGAGGATGCAGGGGCCTCTCCAAGTTAGGGCTGCCTCAGCAGTCCAGCTGGCACAAGGGGTAGTGTCCCCAGACACTAAGTGGATGGGCCTCAGAAGCTCCTGTCTATTTGTATCTTCCAGTGATCATGGGCCTTAGGGCCCATCTAGTTAAATAATAGTCCCCACTGTGTGGGGCCAAAGGTTGAAAGATGCAACTAATTTTTATTTTTATTTTTTTGAGACAATTAAGGAAAAAGAGGGTAGGAATGATGTGGGGGTCAAAGGTTCAAAATGTGAAAATAAGTTCTCTGGAGGGGAACACTGAGCACTACAGTCTCCAAGTACCTTCCTGGCCAGAGCCTCCTCCCTGGTCAAGTACAGGGCCCACCTGGCCAGGGCCATATGGAGGTTGACCAGGAGGTCCTGGGACTTGGTGGGGCCATGGATGGGGTGACCAAAAACAAATGGTGGGGGGGGGGGAAGTTCAACCAGAACCTCAGGAGGAGGTTCTGGAGCTGGAGGTGAAGGAGCTGCAGCCTGGTGCACTTGAGGGTGCACCCTTCTCTTTCTAGTGTTTAGTGAATTTTGTTGTTAGTAAACTCATGGTGGGTTTTTTTTGTTTTGGGTTATTTTGGGGGAGGGGTTGAGTTGTTTTTTTTTTTTTTTTTTTTTCTCCTCATTCTGTCCTTGGGAGTAGAATGTTTTGGGGTGAAATTCCATTTGCCCTTCCATGTTGCCAAATACTTTCATTTCAATCTTGTATCTCAAACAGCCTGTGGGGCTATATCACATTACACAGGATTATGGGAAGGCTGATGCTGTAGGAGCCATATGTGGAGGTAAGTGCATTGGGGATGTTTGGAGGAATGGATAATAATGATGTCTGTCCTCAATATTGTCTCCAATTGCTGTTTTATCTACTTTAAGTGTTGAAGATGTCCCCTCCCTGTCCACCTTCAGGGTGAGATAACAGAAACATTCCCTGCAATGTTTTTTCAGGGGTTCCTATATTTGGATTTATGTGTACATATGTCTATTCCCATTGGTGATACGTAGTGGGTGCATGCAGGTGAACATGCACAAGGGCTGTGTGATGCTTCAGGTGCTGATTCAATTCAGAGGAGATTCAGCCTCTTTTGGTGGCTGAATCTCCAAATATGAATCAAATCAGGGGGACTAATAAAAAGGTCCAAATCAATTCAAAGCTTCCTGAATCAATTCGGAAAAGATTCGGAGAGCTGGGACAACTCAGGCAGTCCCTGCCCACTGCAGCAGGAAGCTGAAGCTGGACTCAGAGCTGGTAAGTAGGGGCTGGAGGAGGGAAGGCTGGAGAACGGGGGAGGGGACAAAGGGGGGGACCCCTGCCAGGCTGCATCTCCTGCCTGCTTCCCCACCCTTCCAGCCCCCCTGACCCCTGCCTGCTCCCCCAGTCCCAGCATGGCTGCCCCACCTGCCCCAGCTCCCGGTGCTTTAAAAAAAAAAGGGGGGGGGGCGGGGGGTGTTACAGAACTACTGCAGTTTAGTGTGGAAGATGCTTTAGCTATTTGGACATGAGCCAGCTTTGGTATGAAGGAGCACTTGAGCCAGTTCAACAGCCCTAGGCTTATTGCAACCTAAATCACCCTGCAGTACAGATTACCCTCAAACAGTGTAAGGACAGTCACAACACAAAATCAAGCATGAAGAAGAAAAAAAGGAGTAATCAAGGTTTTCAAAAGGAAACTCTTTAATACTGTGCTGATTTTTGCTAGGTATGTCTGCATTAATCAACAGTAAGAGAGAGACTGCCGGCACAATACTGTCACAGTACTCTTAAATGTACTCCATAGGATCTAATTTGAAGAGAAAAAGATTTGTGAATTTCTACAGATTAGTACTAGACCTGCTGAATAATCAGTCTGCTGACCTTTACGTAGATTATTACCATTCTTTGGTTTTATTTATTCTATTTTTTTTTTTTTTTTTTTTTGGAGTGGGAAAAAGTAGGGAAGATAAAACATGGGAGACTTACCCAGTACCTGTGGTGGGAGAAAACTCCCTGGGGTTCATTGTCTAGCTGTAATTTGATAGACAAACAACACGGGTAAAGACAGACAGCTGTTTATTTGCTCGAGCAAAGACCATAATGCAAGCAAAAGGCAAAACCCCCCCCTAAGGGTGAGGTGACCTTTTATACTTATTACAACAAGGCAAGACTTCATGGTTAACAGAAAAAGCAATACTTGGGCGGTGGTCTTTAAATCTTTGTAACAGCATATTTCTATTAAGCTGAACTAGCACTTTTTAAAAGCTAAAAGTTAAGTAACAGTAACATTATAATATGTTAGCAAAACCTTACACAGTAGTAGATACTTCTCAAGGACACAACCACTGCACCCAGAACAATGGCTTCCCTGTCTTATCTTACTTCTTGCTGTAGCTGATTTTTCAGCACACAGACACAGATTTACTTTTTAACTCAGAAAATGCTTAATACAGTTAAAATGATTACTTGACACAAGCAAAGGCTTAGCTATCATTCTGCCTTGTGGTCAGCTGAATTGCTAGGCCACAGGTCATGCCTTGTATTCAGCTGTAAAGCTAATACTTCTTAATAATCCAAATTATTGTTAACCTAACAGTATGCTATCAGAAAACTATTCTATTTCAGGGTAATAACAAACATGCTCACCACAACCCAAGAACAGAAGAAACATACAGGTGGGATCTACTGGCTTTTTAGGGGTGTAAAGTAATAAAAACATGATAATTAGTATCTGTAGGAGATGTGAGCAAAAATTAAATGTTCTGAAAACTATGAAACAACTTCAGGAGTTGACTATCACTATAAAATAATAATTAGATAAATAGTAACCACCCCCCAAAGAGGGAACTGAATTATTTCTGCTAAAATAGCAATTAACCAGCATTAATAAATGAGGTATAGACACTCTAAAATATTTTCTGAAATGCTTTCTATTCTACCACTTAATAAAGAATGATAGGGTTGGAAAAATACCTCACATGTCAGGTAGTCCAACTCTGCACAGATGCAGGTTATGATGTTCTTCAAACCAGATATTTACCCAGCTTCTGATTGAAAGTTTCCAGTAAAAGAGATTGCACGATATCCCTAGTCAACTCGTTACATTGTCTACTGCTCTTAGAGTTGGGAAATATTTCCAGATATTTTATTTTTAAATCTGCTTTGATATTTAAACACATTTCTCCCTTGCCATGACAGGCAGTACATGTAGCAGAATACTTCTCCATCTTCTGTATGGCAACAAGTCTAATATTTGAAAACTGCTATGATGTCCTCCCTTAATCTTTATTTCTCCAAACTAAGCATACCTGCTTCTTTCAACCTTTCTTCAAATTTCTTGCTTTCTATCTTTGTCCACCTCTGGATCCTTTCCAAATTCTCTACATTCCAAAACGTAATGCTCCAACTGAAGCCTAATTAATGGTAAGATCATTGTCCATATCTTATGTATAGTATTTTTGTTAATACATTTCACATTGTAAAAGGTTTGCAAATTTCAGATTTTCTGAATCCCTATTTTCATCATAAAATAGAATTTGATAAATTAAGAATGATTAAATATGCAGTTTACATGCATTTAAAAATAGCAGACTAATCATTTGAATAATGATTAAGCTGAGAGAAGTACATTTATTCTCTCTCTCTTTTTTTATTTTAAATTTTGCCTTCCACTTCCCTGTTTTAGAAATAAAACATCAACTTATTCAAGGTGGTTAAAAGCAGCTGATTACGACGAACTGCAGAAGGACCAGGCAACAAAATGGCAGATGAAGTTGTATGTTGATAAGTGCAAAGTAATGCACACTGGGTGCATCTACACATGCACTTTACTGCTGAGTAGACTAATTAGCTCTGCAGTAAAGTATAACAGTCTACTCATGTGCCCCTATTAAGGTGAAGTAAACAAATTAACTCCGCCATAGGATAGTACTGCTGAGGACAAGTACTATCCTATGGCAGAGTACTTGAGCGCGAAGCAACATACATGTAGATGGTGTCCAGGGCTGGCAGGAATGTCAGAGTTCTACTGTGTGGGGGCTGTCTGCAAGCTAGCCCTACATTGTAGCACCCTTGTTCCTTGGGCAGTCCCTTTGCTGCCCAGTGCTGCCACCTGGAGCCCATGACTGACGTCTTGGCCCCCTGCTCCAAGTCAGCTGCTCCCAGGTGCAATGTCTTGACATGTACCCAGAACCACCTTGTGTCGAATTGCTGCAGTCCTGGGCACATGTAAAGATACTTTACTCAGGAGCAGCTGATTCTGGTGTGAACTGTGCCAGAGTTTATTTAGGCATGCTAATTTCATGTGTAGATGCGTCCACAGGGAAGAATAAACTGAGATAAACGCATATGGTGATGGGTTCCACGTTAGCTGTCACTACTCAAGAAAAAGATTTTGGAATTTTTGTGGATAATTCTTTGAAAACATCAGTCCATCATTTAGTTCAAATTAAAAAGATAAATAAGTATTAGAAAACAAAACAGAAAATTGAGCTGGTAGAGAGGAGGGGCTAATGCTAGGGGAATCCAGCTGCAGGATCCATTCTCTTCCCCCCCTGAAACAAACAATGAACTTCTGTTTATTCAAGGGGATTGTTTGACCTCAGAACACTTCCTGCAAAGTGTTATCAGTTACAGTGGAGATCTGTACTTCTGTCTGTGCCCTGAAAGAGAAGAACGGCAAGAAGGCCATGTGTAAATATTCTTCTTAACATTTACTCTCTGATACTATGAGGTATAGGATACTGGACCAGACAGATTTGAAGTCTGATCCAACATAGCATTCCTTATGTTATAGTCTGAACAAATTATGTTAAAGCAGATGGCTTATAGTTGAAACACCTTATTTATATAGTTTGCATTATGAAACAGACACAAAAGTCTTTGATACAAAGCAACTGAAGGAGCAGGCAATAAAGTAAAATATTAATGCACCTATTCTAATGCTGTAGAATAAATAGGTGGTCCTTGACTGACTGACTGGTGCTCATCATTATAGGTGCTCAAATATGTGCTGTTGCTATTTGTCACACAGGAAATGTGCATCCCTGCAAGTGCACACTCATCAGGATGTGGCCTATGTGTTTAAAAAATAAAAACATAAAAAATAAACATTTTAAAGAATATTTTAGACAAATATGAGTCAGGGGTGGTCTAATCACATCTGAAATTGCCTTAGTGCAGACAGATCTCTTAAGGTCTTGGCCAGTCTTACATTTTTATGGTTCACCTTCCATTTGTTTTATAATAGTATATACCCATTTCATTTTTGATGTTTTCCTTCAAATCCTTCTCCTCCACTCCCCTGAAACAAGAAAAAAGCCATAAGATTTGCTTTACATCTAAAAAAAAATGTTTCTACCACTTTATCGCAAAGCACACAACAAGCTGTAAGATGCAAATGAAATGAGATAAAATGAAAACACTTTTAAAGATTTATTATTTTAAAATCACTGCAAAAAGAAAAAGCAGAGAATGAGCATTCAGACATCAGTGAGCTTTCAAAAGCTTTGTCTGTACTATGTGAGCATGAATTTTGTAAAATGAAGCTTAAATTAGTGGAACTTATTTTCTTACATCTTTCATGCTTCAAACTTTTCCATCAAGTATTTCAAACACGTAGAGAGTTTTCTAAGTTCCTTTGTTCCCTGTACACTTAGAACACTTTCATAAGATTTAAATAATGATTCACTTTCCCAGATGTAGTTTCCTTTTTAAGACTCGTAAGGACTTAACAATCAAATTAACAGAGAAAGATAAAAAAAATCTTGTGGAATAACAGCAGGGCCCAGCTAGACTGGAGGAAACATAGGTTGAGATGACCCTTTGGCTTTGCTAAAATATCACCATATGATAGAGTTTGATCAGATAGTAGGTTAGTAGTAGTAGTAGTTAATTTACAGCTTTGACTGAAACAATACAATGGAATTAACAATAACAAAATATATGATATAATAATGTAATTACATAGTTTGTGGTTATTGATAAAAGCATACAATTAAATTACACGTGCTACTAATTTAAATAAAAGTAAAATCAAGTGTAGTTTAAATAAAAAGAAAATCAAGCATGATAGTAGGTTAATATGATCCTTAATTCTGTCCCACAACTAATATTTCTAAGATTGTAAAGAAAGCATTGTTTAATTCTGGTCAGAACTATAGATTTAAGTTTATTACTTACATTTTTTTTCTTAATCTTTCAGCTTTAGGACACAGACTATACAGTGGCTATATAAACTTTTATATCTAATAAGAAAATCATTCAATATAAAAGCCACTAAAATAAATTACTTTCTTTAGAACCCTAAACCTTATTCTTGATTCCTACAAGGCTACTGGGCAGAATATTTAACATGAATCTCCTCAGGTCAATTTCTTTCTGTAATATTAACCTGCAGCTATGGGCATGTGTTATTACAGAAATAAAGTAATGAAAAATCATCCCGATGTGAAAGTATATTAGAAATCACAAGTGAATAGGCTTGGGGCAGTTGAATGACAAAGCAGTGAACAACTAGGAAACTGGAAAACATCCAGTTCCTGAAAGGCTCACGGATTACCTGGCTTTGGGTTCAATCAGTAGCAATCTAAAAGAGCTTCATTTTCTGCTATTGCTAAGATTTGTCACCAAATAATGAGCAAGAAAGATGTTCATGAATGTACAGACAGTACTATCCAGCATTAGGTAAACAGAAGGAGCTAGGAAGATTCTGTTTAATTTGTTGGTAATTTCATTTATTACGCCAAGGTCAATTCTACATTCAGATGAATTAGTTTAAATATCTTCTCAAAGGTAACCCATTGTTTAGTTTAGCGTACAAACCATTCAGAGAATAAAATATACTTTAAAAAAGTTTCTTAAGTAGGGTTACCATATGACAAGGTTTTCCCAGACATGTCCTTTTTTGGGTCCTCCCATTTCTGTTCAGGTGATTTTTTTTTTTTTTTTTTTTTTTTTTTTTTTTTTTAAGTATCTACCAATGTCTGAGATTTTGCTCTGCCTCTGCTTTCCCTGTACTTCCCAGCTCGCTCCAGCTGCTTGGAGCTGAGGGCAGTGGGGGAAAGTAATTGGAGGCTGGGCTATCAAATGGTCTGTGCATGGGCCTCAGCAGCTGCAGAAGGTGGGGGAACAGGGTGGGGAGGTTCTTTGGGGGCAGCAGGAAACTGTGTGGGCAGCAGGGCTGGGGGGATAGGGGGCTGTGGGTCAGGAGTGAGGGGCACCAGTGTGGTCTGGAGGGCAGGGTACTGTGGGTCATGAGTGAGGGGCAGCAGCAGGGTTGGGGGGCCTGTGGCTTGGGAGTGAGGGGAAGGGGCAGGGCATGGGCAGATCACTGCCCCTCCCCCCACCATCATATGCCCCCTTTCTCTCCTGCCCCCTTTCCTCCTGACAGGTGTTCCTGTTTCAAAAAGAGAACTATGGTAACCCTGTAAAGTATTTTAGAAACTATTTTGGAATGAAAATGGATTTTAAGTTACAAAACTCTTAATATATGCTGCATCTAAAGTGCTTCAAAAAGTCATGGCAGTTTTCTGGCTATAAATATTCAATTTAAATCTTCGTATTAGTATCTTCCGACCCAGGAATGAATCTGAGCAGATCAAGGAGTTTATGAGGCTGTGAGCAAGAGGATAAAATGATTTTGGTCCGAAATGGTTCTTGCACTGATCATCCTTGTTTAGGGGCACAGACATACCTCACCCTTTCCACAGCATAGCTTGGTGGTTCTTGTTTCCTTCAGCTTTGAATATCTGAGTCCCCTACGGAGCCCAGACCATACTATAGAGCAGCAGCTGAGGACTCTTTAAAGTCCCTGAAACAGGGAGGAATCACCCTGCCTCATGGTACACTCTCCCTTCCCCTCTATGCTCAGAGGCAACTCTCCTCTCCTCCTCTCCTACTCCCCCCCTCACCTCTGTACTTGTGCCTCTGGGCATAGGAAGGAGACATCTGCTTGCGAATGCCCACCTCTGGATGTGGCTGGGTGTGCCTCTGAGATACTCTGAGGCTGCTCATGCATCTTTAGTGTTGCCTTTCTGCCCCAAACCCTTCCCTGCCATCTGCTGCTTGACCAATGAGAACCAGCCGAGATGTGCCAGGGGCCATCTCCTTGGCCCAGGGCACCTTGGACTTTCCTGTCTCACGCAGGTGTTGCCAGCTCTTAGCAGAGGGGATTTTTGTCAGCCAGCAGAATCACACCATTATCTAGTCACACTCTCAGAAATGTTACATTCCCCCCTTCCTTAGAAGGCGCCTGCCTGTCTGGTCAAATGTTCTGGAATCACAGTTATCATTGACAATAAGTGGGTTATAAAAGATGACAAACAGATTTATAAAAATGAGAACAAATGTTAGAAATTAGTAACCATATGTTGCGATACAGAGATATAAAAATAAACAAACAAAAGAAAATATCAGAACAATAACCTATTCTTACCCTGCAACTTAAATCGAAAATTGCAGTTGCTACCAAACCTTAACAGGTTAGAAAGCAGTTTCTGTCTGATCCCTCTGCCAGGACACTGCAGTTTCCCATCCCAGCTCACTTTACTCAGTCTGCTTTACCTAGATTGAGGGACTTTGGTGTTTCCCCAGTTTCTTATGAAAACTGAAGACCCACCCCTGCTCTGAAGGCAGAGCTTAAGTACAATGTATTATCTGCCATTTATATACATCACTCACTGAATATTCAGGGTCCCTTATTATGCATATAACTTCCTTCCCCCCTCCACCCAAAAGATGCATGTGTTTACCAGCCTAATCTAAAAAAAAAATCTATTAGGCTTGGGAAAATATGTGCATCCTTTCAGACATGAAGAATACTAATCCAATATACTGTCTCTCACCTAATTCTCCCCAGTTAGAAATGCTCTTCCTGTTCCTGGGTGCTATTTAAATTAAGGTTTCTCCTTTTAAAATGTAAATGTATCATTGTCTGAAAGCACTTATTCATGAGTAAACACTCTCCTATCAGATCCTAATTCTCAGTGATTGCCTCTTCCAAGGGTGAATAGGTGAGGAACACTTAAGGTAATCACTGGCCCACTAAAATGGTTTTGGCTATACTATAAGACAAATCAAAATGACCTTTATATCAAATAACACAATTCATGCAGATATAAAAATGCTAAGGCTGAATGCGGGTTGGTGCTATCTATCTGTAGAGACTGTGTACACTATATAAGTAAACACCCTCAAGAATCCCCTCAGCCTTGTAACACTGCCCACTGTTGCCTCTGTCCCCAGCTGACCTGGGGGCCCCAGAGCTGTTCCTCTCCCACTCCAGCCAGGGTTGTGGGAAGCAACTGAATGGGGATCCAGACTTAGCCAGGGAGAGAAGAAAGTTTTCACTCCCTTGGTGTTCCCCACCAGCATTGGACGGGGAACCTACCCACTGCTGCTGCCGTCTCTGGCCAAGCTTGGCTTTCTGAGCAGCTGCTCATCACATCTCTAGCTGCAGGAGAGAAGAGTTGGTGGTGTTGGTGGTTGGGTCTCCTCTTCCTGTGCCCAGATAGAAGAAATGGGGGAAGTGCTACTGAGCAGGAACTCGCCCTCAGAATAGCCAGTTCAAACCCAGACATAGTAGGGATTACAGAAACGTGGTGGGATTCATCCCATGACTGGACAGTTAGCATTAGGGGCTATAGGCACTACAGGCGGGATAGAGAAGGAAGGAAGGGAGGGGGTGTGGCGCTCTATGTCAAAGAGCAATACACATCCTCTGCCAGCAAAATGAGGTCGGAGGGGGGGCAAGCTGAAGTGCTTTGGGTCAAGATAAAAGGGGGTCGTGGGGAGAGGAATTTAATGGTGGGGGTATACTACAGACCCCCCAAACAAGGAGAGGAGCTGGACTGGGAATTTTCGGGCCAGCTTGCAGAGGCACTTAAGGCAAGAGATGTAGTTGTCATGGGTGATCTAAATTACCCGGACATCTGCTGGGAGGAGCAGTCAGCCAGGTTGGACCGTTCCAGGAGGTTCCTGGCCGAGATACAGGACCTCCACTTAACCCAGGAGGTGCACAGTCCCACCAGAGGAAATGCCCTGTTGGACCTGGACCTGGCCCTGGCCACAGGCAATGATCTGGTAAGAGGGCCTTTACCACCTGGGTAATAGCGATCATCGCTTGCTGGAATTCATCATCCAGCGCAGGGTGACAAGGGCCTGCAGCAAGGCAGTAGCCCTAGACTTCAAGAGGGCCAACTTCAACGAGTTGAGGAGATTGGTGGGAGAGGCGCTGGGGTTCTC
>NW_005843268.1:168538-183712 GCF_000455745.1 Alligator sinensis | reverse complement strand
TTGATGCCTACATGGCTGGGGTCACTTGAGCCCAGTTTTCTTCCTGCCCAGGCGGGGGGTCGGACCTGAAGATCTACAAGGTCCCTTCCAACCCTACTTCTATGATTCTATGAAGAAGAAGGGAAGGGGTTCTGAGTCTGGAGAGGGCGGGAGGGATTCTTACTGATTCAGGGTCTTAAAAAAAGAAAAAGTTCCCAGAGGCTGTTCCTATGGCATGCTCTGTCTGCCCCTGAGCAGGGATGGAGCTGTCAGTGTTGTGCCAGTTGCTGCTTCCACACCCACCTTTTATGGAATCTTGGATCTGCTGATATCCTTGTTAAAGGCAAAAGACCACACAGGGACCTAAAGTGGATAAAAAGGTGGTGTTTGTGAGTTTTGGTTTCTCCAACAGTAGATTGATGTTATGTTCTGTGAAAGAGGATGGCCATGTAGGAATGGGATCCATCTGATTAGGGCTGGGTAGAGCATCTTTTCCATTAGCTACTGGATGAAGAAGGCTTTAAATAAGGTCCTTTGGGGGAAGGTGACAAAAGCCAATGAACAATGACCAGTGGAGAAGGTGAGCTGTTAATGTAAATGGGCAAAATTTGGCTAGACGTTTAGCAAAATTAATAGGAACAGGGACTAGGGGATGAATATTGTAATAAAGAGCACATTAGGGAAATGTGGCAAATATGAATGATTTTAAGTCAGTAGAGCTTGATGGATTCACCTCCAGGGTGTTAAGTAGGTAGCTGAAGAAATCTCAAGAGACAGTGGAAATAAGATTTAAAACGCTCGGATGACAACTTTGTTCTATGAAAATAAGAGAAGGGTCAACACAGAGATCATCTTTAAAGAGGAGAAAAGAGAGAACTTGGGGTATGATAAACCAGTCATTCCTATAATTTCTACCACTTGGGGAATTGTAAACTAGACATACCTGCTTCAAAACCTAGGAAGTTATTAGAACAAATTATAAAAGTCAGTTTGCAAGTATCCGGAATAAGAGGAAGTGATCATTAGCAGCCAGCATTGATTTGTTAAGAGCAAATGCCAAACCAACTTCATTTTCCTTTGATAGAACATTTAGGGGAATAGGATTAAAACTCAAAGGACATGTCTACATGTACTATTAATGGCCGTGTCTACATGAGGCGTTGAGCGCGCAGTAGCCCATGATTACTATGCAGTAGAGTCATGTGGCAGACAGTGTGATGTGACACTACTGCACAGTAATCTTGGACTACTGTACAGTCAGCATCATGAAAAAGCTGTTCAAAGACACTACTGCACAGTAACTCTGGTTATTGCACATAGACTTAGTACTTGTATAGATGCAGCCAGTGTGCATGAATAAACACCAGAGCTGGAGTTTATTGCTCCCAGGTGCTGTGTCTGCACATGTACTCTGGCGTACACTACGGAGAGCCAGGTAAGAGCAGCCCTAGCTCAGCGTGCTGTGGAGGGCTGGCTGGGGCACAAGGTTGCTTCAGTGCGGGGCTAGTCAGCAGAAAGCCCTTGCATTGAATCACCCTTGTGCCCCAGCCACCTGGGACAGCGTCTACATGTGTATTGCTGTGGAGTAAAAAATTTTGCAGCAAGATAGTATTTGTATTTACTGTTTTATGATTTACAAGAACTATTCTGCTGCGGAGGTAATTAATCTACTCTAGGCTAATAGGTAGACACACAACATTTACTGCACAGCAAATTAGCTAATTAGTCAACTGTGCAGTAAACATCTTGTGTAGATGCGCCCGCAGGGATCTTGATAAATCACAAAATAGGTGAAAAGATTAAGTTGAAAAAACACATATGTAAGGTGCTTGAGGTCATTGTAGGTCAAAATTCAATGATTCAGCAATGTGATTTTGGAGGGGGTGGGAAGTAAGTGCAGTTTTGAGTTGCAATAATATGGGATGTGACATTACTATTCTACTAGGCATGTTTAAGGCCTCAGCTAAAGTTATCACATCCAGTTTTGGGAAACACGTTTTGAGAAGACTGTGGAAAAAATAGAAAGGTTCCAGTGGTAGTGATAAAAAGTATAAAAGGATTGGAAAGCAAGCTACACAAACAAAAGCTGAAGCATAGAGAAAAGAAGATTAGAAGTGATAGTTTTCAAATATTGGAAATGCTGCCATAGGAAAGATGGAGAAACATCATTCTTCCATGGAAGGTAAGACATGCAGCAATGGGTTTAAACTGGAGGAAACGTGTAGATTAAATCTCCAGATTTTTTAAGAGCAGCATGACAGTGCAACAAGCTGATTAAGAAAGTTGTAGCACCTCATGACCACCTGAGGTCCCTTCCAAACCTCATTTTCTAAAATTGTATGATTCTGTGATTTGTGGAAGTTGTCAAGAGGCTTGATAAACATCTATCTGGGATTGTGTAGGAATAGAGTAGTATGTTCTTTTGTGAGGATGGTTTGACTACGTGACCCGAAAAGTCTTTCCTACCTCAATTTTTTATGATTCTTAAAAGCAATACATTTTTATAGTTATGTTAAGGTAAGACACAAGGGCTAATTATTTATTATGGTACACTTCAGAGGAAATCAGTTGTTCATAGGAAAAAATATAAGTAATTAATTAAAAGTAAAAAAAAAGGTCTGAAGCTCCCTGTCACAATATTTTTAATCAAAATGTCATTTATAGATAGAAAACTAAATTAAAAATGTGCAGTTAATAGTACCTAAGATTTATATTGAAAAATTTGCTTTCAAATATGTATTTTAGGAATACATGTAAAATTGTGAGCACCTGTAACACTTATGTATTTTTTATATTAAATATAAAAATATTGGGAGTGGTTTTACATTGCATATTCTCAGTCAGATGTCAGGAAGAATTTGATGTAAAATATATGAAATGTTTGTGTTGTATAATTTAATTTACATGAGGAAATGATGCAATTTAGTTGACTATAGAATAAAACTATAAGTGCTGTTAGACATATTTAACCAACTTGTCAAATAAGACACAATGAAACCATTCATGCCCTGATAAGTCACAGTAAACCCCTCTTTACACCTCACAATTAAATCATTAGATAAATTAAATAACACTAACCTCTTAAATATTTTATCAAGCTGGGACAAAAATACGTTTTCTGCCAAGATGGTATCTACACTCCTACCTAATAATAAACACAAAAATCCTATGACAGTAAAATATTAATTTTTCCCCTTTAGACCAGAGAATGTTAGAAAATGTTGTATTTAGGGGCCAGATTTATCCACTGAAACAGAAAGAGTAATACAAGAGATGAAAACAGGACCTTCTTCAAATAGCAAGGTAAATTTGGAAATCCATTCTTTGATCTGGCTCTGAGATGGGTCTCTGAAATGGTGTTATTAAGGATCAAACTTTTGAAAAATTAAAGGTCTAATCCTGAATCACTGAAGTCAGTAAGAGTGTTGACATGTACATCAAATGGAGCTGGATCAGGGATAAAGGATTATAGAAGCTACACCAGTGTCACCAGGTAATGATTGCACATATGGAAAGAAATAGCTTACAGGAGAGAAAACAGAGATTATATTAGACTGGAGGACGCAGGTTAAGAGCAAGCAATTGGACAAAACAAAAAGTTAAGACCTCTCTACCCCTATCCTGTTATGTAATGGCTCTCCTATAACCATAACAAAGCTTAAATATATATTCAAGTCTGTCACAATTCAGCAAAATGTTTGAATCCAAGTCTCAAGTTCTTTAAATATTTTATTTGTTTAGGCATTACATTGGCTAGTTGGACATTGTTGGGTATAAAGACCCTCAGCATTTGTGCTAATATTTAAATTTCAGTTCAATTTTGTCTTGTTTTTATTCTTATCCAGTTAAAATTGTTCTAATTAGTATAAAGACATACTTGTTTTATTGGACTTTGAGAGCTATATCAAGAAAAGCACATAGAGACAGGCAGGAAGTTTTGGCCAGAAGCATTCCACAGAGCATTTGAAACAGCAAGGTGAAAGAGGTTTCATTGAAACCACACACATTGAAGCAGCAGTGTGAAAGAGGTTTCTGACTAAAGAAATGGTTTAGAACGTGTTTAAAAAAGCCCATGTATGTTTTCTCCATTTTTTATGGAGAAAGATTTTATGGCAAAGATGAAGGTTATGAATTTTAAATACAAAGGTTTCTCCAATATTTTGATACAAACAATATTTACGAGCACCTTTGTATTCATAACTTTAATGAGATATACCTTATTTTTCCACATATGAAATGCCCCCACATAAGACAGGAAAGACAAAATGAAGAAAAAAAGATTCCCACCCCCCCAAATTAGGGTTGTATAGGCCAGGGGCAGAGTCACTTCAGTTCATTCACCCCTCCTTTCTTGCTTAGCTAATCCTTTCACAGCTGAATTATCAGTGGCCCTTGGTAATGATGCAACTAGGGTGGGGCAGTTGTCCTGGGTGCTGACTTGGGAATGGGGGAGTTGGAAACAAATGACTGTTGCTGTAGCTGCACAATTGTGCTGGTGGTGTGATGGCAACCCAAAGTCGCCACTGCTGCTCTGTGCAGCAGCTGTCCCTGGGCTCCAGCCACATAGTTACATTTCTGACTCCTGGCTGCTCAATCAAAAGCTGAAACTGTAGCTGCTGGTGAAGACAAGACTCTATGGTTAGGTCTAGGATTTTGAAAAGAGCTAAAAACATTCTGCAGGGCTGTGAAATAGGAGAGTGGAGACCAGGAGTAGCTAACAGACAACAAGATTATTGAAGAAAGGATACCTTGGCTAGTGGAATATCAAGACCATTAAAGAGGAGAAAGGGTCATTAACAGCTTTAGAATGAAGAACAATTAGTAATAGGATAGAAATGCCATAGCTACTGCAGGGCAGTTGATTTTAAACTGTGGGCGGAGCAGGAATCGAAAGGGGAAGGGGGATCTGCCCTACTATACTACCCTTTGGATCTGCTCTTTCTGGACTTCCTCTCTCTTCATGTGGCTGTTGGAGGGAAGAGATTGGAAGAAGCAGCAGCCATCCTTCAGCTTTTTTTTGCTTCTATTTTGGGCAGAAAATCAGCTTCCCTGCTTAAAACATACACTCTAATTTTGGAAGGCTAATTTTTTTGGGGAAAAGATGTGTGGGATATAGTAAATGTGGTGCTTACAGTCCTGAAATAGTCTTTTTGTAAAAAACAAAACAAAACAAAACAAAAATAAGGGAGTAAGGTGGGATTTGAGGAGCAAAATCCTCTAAAGATAATTAGTATGAAAACTAATTATAATTAGTCTGATTATAGCCATTAAACCCTAGAGAAGCTCATGATTTCCAGGTAAGGGATGAATCATTTGAAAACAAACAAACAAGAGAAGGAGAAATATTGTCTGATATCCTGTCCAGTTTTAAGAAGTTACACAAGATCAGTTATTTTGTTAAACATATGTTAGAAGCCATGCAGGATTGTTTTGCATTTATGATCAGTGTTTAAAAAGACTCTGATGAATCTTATTACAAAAAAGAAACTAACTGTGTACGGTAGATTAGAGTACATGTGTATCTATCAACAAGTGCCTAGTGCAGTTTGAGATCACTTCTGCATATGTACTGTGTAATGCATGGAAAGAATTCCAGTAGACAGAGTAGGAAGAGAGAGAAGGTGGCATACGGCACTGAGTACAGGTAGCTGTTTTTAGTATTTTTTATAACAACAACGTATTACTAGAGCTGTTTTAGTTGACTCCATATATATCATATCACATATATTTAGATCTATAATATTAATTAAAATGATTTTGTAGTTTATGATACTTGCAGTGAGGTTTTATGCTGTAGAATTATTTAATGCTGTCATTTTTCTAACAAAGATTTTACTTAAACCACAGTGGATTAGCCCTCAAATCATTTTTATCACCTGTATTGTGTTTCACTTTCTTGCTTTCCTAGTTTCCAGCCTTACCTTGGGTTCTGGCATACTTAGTGATTTACTAGTCAGGTAAACTACAGGAGTTTTGGCTTCTAAAGAGGGGTTTTTAATCTCGGAATTGCCTCCAGGCTAGTTTTATAGGACATAGGTTCCTGTTTCAAAGGGTTGGAGGAGTAATTTGGGATTAATCTTCCACACACATGCACAAAAGAAAGAAAAGTACAAACCCAGATCCTCCAGCAGTGTACGTCAGACAAACTTTGATATTAGTTTATTTATACCAGCTGGGTATCTGTCTACTGTGATCATATAGCATTATGTTAACACCCATTTTGGAACTAGGAGAACTAAGAATTGTCTTTTCTATTCAAGTGGTACCATTCAAACGCAAGCCACTTGAAAAAGAGAAATCCTAAAGTTCTGAAATCCAGAGAATAAGATTTGCTGGCTCTAATATTATAGAGAATGACCTTGAAAGCTGAGGTCAGGGTATATTGATCCAGCAATTACTTGTGAGATTGGATTGTATATGCCATAGTTTTAAGGGAAAAAATGTGAGATTTATCTAGGTGATAGGAGTTTCATGTTGTATTATGTATGCAATCATTTTTGTTTGTTTTTTAATTTTTGAAGAACACTTGTCCACAAGACAGTTTGAGTGATAAACATTTAATTCTGATCTTTGTGTGCTTTCCTCTGTTTTATATCTGTTTTAATATTTTTTTTCTCTGAATACCTTGTAAGGACAATGTACTATTTTTTTCTCTTTTATCCTAATATATTATCTTAATTAGCTACTGCAGAACCAATAGAACAATCCTAGAATATGGTACTTTTTTTTGATTAAGATGTCAATATTATATCAGAATGTATTACAACAGATTACATTTGTTCTTGCTTGCATTGGTCTAGATCCTAAAAAAACCCTGCATTTACTTCAGAACAATTACTCTGGATTTAAGCCAGTGTAATTAAGAATAGAATGACTGCGTCTACATGAGACACTGACTGTGCAGTAGCCTGAGACACCTGTGTGTAGCATCGCATGGCAGAAACCATCACGTGATCCTACTGCGCAGTAGTCTCAGACTACCGAGCAATCAGTGTCATGAAAAAGCCATTTGTCAGCACTACTGTGCAGTAATACAGGTTGCTGTGCAGTCATTTAGTATTTGTATTGGCAGTCAGTGTCTCGTGTAAACGTGGCCAATTTGTCGCATAATCTTAGTAGTGGGATGTGGAGTGTTGCTGTGATGGTCCAGGAAATGTATGGCAAGGGTTTTTTGTAACGGTTTTTATTGGACCAACTGTATAGGTGGGAGAAATGTTGGACAAGCTTTCAGGCATAAAGTGTCCTTTAAGTCTGAGAAAGCAGCAGAAACAATTAAGCTACATAACATGTAACTCAATTTAAATACAAATGGTCTTCTTAAAGTAATGGAGAAGGACTGAAACCTAATATCAAAAAGAGGTTACCAAGAACCCTTATAAGTAGAAAATGCAATACAATATGAAATGTAGTTAGTGGAAGAGCAGGACCATTGAAGAAGAAAAAAGGTTGCCATTACCTGTGGGGTGGAGGGAGATTAGTAGAAATAGTTATTAGATTGTTATGAACTGTAAAGCCACTGGCTGTGTTAAATCCAGATTTTTTTATTTCCCAGTAAAGTTATTCATTTTGCTTTCAAGGTATATCTTCTGAGGTGCCTCTTATAATATTCTAATTAATATCATAACCATTCAAATATAAATAGTATCTTTTATATTAATATTTTGATCAATGTTATAAGACAACTGACATCAGTTATACTTATGGAAGCATGGGAAGATTACAGAAAGGCTCTAAAGCTGGAAAACATGAAGAGTGTCCTGAAATATTTGAGGGGTATAGTTTCATAGTTGGTAGGGTCGGAAAGGACCTGAGCGGATCATCAAGTCCGACCCCTTGCCATGGCAGGAAAGAGTACTGGGGTCAAATGACCCCGGCCAGATGTTCATCCAGCCTTCTTTTAAAGACCCCCAGGGTAGGAGCCAGCACCACTTCTCTTGGAGGTTGGTTTCAGATCCTAGCCACTCTGACAGTGAAGTAGTGCCTCCTAATATCTAGCCTGAATCTACCCTCTGCTAGCTTGTGTCCGTTGTTTCTTGTAACTCCCAGGAGTGCTTGGGGGAACAGGGACTCTCCCAATGCCAGCTGGTCCCCCTTGACTAGTTTGTAAACTGCCATTAGATCCCCTCTCAGCTTTCTCTTGTGGAGGCTGAACAGGTTCAGGTCCATCAGCTTCTCCTCATAGGGCCTGCCCTGCTGACCCCTGATCATGTGGGTGGCCCTCCTTTGGACCCTGTCCATACTGTCCACATCCCTCCTGAAGTGCAGCGCCCAGAACTGGATGCAGTACTCCAGCTGCGGCCTGACTAGTGTCTCATAGAGGGGAAGGATCACCTCCTTGGACCTGCTTGAGATGCATCTGTGAATGCATGACAAGGTACAGTTGGCCTTCCTGACTGCATCCCCACATTGTCGGCCCATGTTCATAGGTTGTAGCCACATTGGTCTAAGGACACAGGCAGACAAGATTATTTGGGTAAAACAAAATCTTTTATTAAACCAAATCAAATAGTTGGAAAAATTCTTTTTTGCAAGCTTTCGGCTTTTTTGTACCTGAAAGCTTGCAAAGAAGATTTTTTTTCAACTATTTGAGTTGGTCTAATAGAAGATATCAGATTTACCCAAAGAACCTTGTCTGAAATATCTGAGAAACAGGTGAAAATTCATCTTTCTTTGTCACCGAATTGCTATGTTATATATTTATGTCTCTGATGTAAATGTTTCAAAACTGTAATTTGGTAACTTTGTTCCCAAATAAGTTAAACAAAAATAACTGGCAACTCTTGCTTGATTGCTGAATATCTTTGTAAAAATGATTTTTCAATGCAGGTTCTACTTTCTGCCCATACCTGAAGAACGACTATAAACAGTAACAATGTAACATTTTTTAACAAGCTGTCACAGTATTGTGATATCAGTGTTCTGTTATTTTTACAAAACACACTAGCTTTGGCAGAGTAATGGGTCTTATATTTTTCTTTTTTTCTTTTTTTTGGTTAGATCCTGAGCTGTGCCAGAAATCTGCTCCTTAAAGGTGCGGAAAGGTTGGAGCAAAAGTATCTAAGCCCCCCTTTACACATTACAGATAATGAACAACTAAATGGTTAATTATGCAACTACCTTGAGGCCAGCTACATGTGCAAAATAGCTATCACACAATAAAAAACTCCAACCAGCTTTGAGGTCTAACTTTATAACTGTGTGTACTAACTTTATACCTGGTTGCTATCGAGCTTTAATGTGTGCATATAGCAAGGTTTCCTCTGTGACTGGGAGTCCTATCAGCTGCAGAGATGCAGTATAGAATTATAGAAAATCAGAGTTGGAAGGGACCTTAGGACATCATCTAGGAAGGAAGGAGAACAGCAGAGTATGGACCTGGGACTTCAGAAAAGCAGACTTTGACTCACTCAGGGAACTCATGGGTAGGATTCCTTGGCAACTCAGTTGCTGCTGACATGCTCAAAGCAGGACCATCCCCAACTAGATCATCCCAGCCAAAGCTTTGTTTAGCTGGGTCTTAAAAACCTCCAAAGATGGAGGTTCTACAACCTCTCTGGGTAGGCTGCTCTAGTGCTTTACTACCTCGCTTGTGAGAGGTTTTCCTAATACCTAACCTAAATTTTTCATATTGCAACTTTAGACTACTGCTCCTTATTTTGTTGCGTCTGCCACGATAGAGAACAGTCTAGATCCATTCTCTTTGGAACCCCCCTTCAGGTAGTTGAAGGCTACTATTCAATCACCCCTCAGTCATCTGCAGACTCAGTAAGCCCAGATCCCTCAGCCTCTCTTCATAAATCATGTGCCCCAGCCCCATAAGCATTTTCATTGCCCTCTGCTGGACTCCAATTTGTCTATATCCTTTCTGTAGTGGGGGCCCAAAGCTGGATACAGTACTCAAGATGTGGCCTCATCAGTGCCAAATAGAGGGGAAGAATCACTTCCCTCAGTTTGCTGGCATTGCAGCCTAGTATGCCATTAGCCTTCTTGGGACAAGGGCACACTGTTAGCTCATATTCAGCTTGTTGTCCACTGTAACCCCCAGATCCTTTTCTGCAGATTTGCTGCTTAGCCAGTCAGTCCCCAGCCTGTACCAGTACCATGGAATTGTTCCATCCTAAGTGCAGGACTTTGCACATGTCCTTATTGAACCCCATGAGATTTCTTTTGGCCCAATCTTCCAATTTGTCAAGGACTCTTTGAATCCTAGCCCTACCCTCCAGTGTATCTACTACTCCCTCCAGCTTGATGCCATCTGCAAACTTGCTGAGGGTGTACTCTAGCCCATCATCCAGCTCTTTGATGAAAATATTGAACAAAACTAGGTAGAGGACTAACCCCTGGGGCACTCCACTCAATCCCAGCTGCCAATTAGACATTGAGTCATTGACTATTACCTTCAGAGCCTAATTATCCAGTCATTTTTCTATCCACTTTACAGTCCGTTCATCCATCTTGTACTTCCTTGAGGATCTGCTCTGTGTTTTTTCCCTGGGACTGAGATGAGGCTGACCAATCTGTGGTTTCCTGGATCCTCCTTCTTCCCTTTCTTAAATATGGGCACTAGATTTGCCCTTTTTTAATCACGTGGGAGCTCTCCCAATTGCCATGAGTTTCCAAAGATGATGGCCAGTGACTCTACAAGCACATTGACCAACTCCCTCAGCATCCTCAGGTACATCCTGTTCAGCCCAATAGACTTGTACATATCCAGCTTTTCTAAATAGTCCTTAACCTATTCTTTTGCCACTGTTGGCTTCTTACCTCCTTCCCAAACTTTGCGGCCAAGTGCAGTAGTCTGGGAACTGACCTTGCCTGTGAAGACTGAGGTTTAAAAGGCATTGAGTACTTCAGTCTTTTCTGCATCCCTGTTATTAGGTTGTCTCCCCCAATTAGTAAGGCACCCACACTTTCCCTGACCTCCTCTTGTTGCTGACATACTTGTAGAAACCCTTCTTATTACCCTTCATATTCCTTGCTAGCTGCAACTCCAATTGAGCTTTGGCCTTCCTGATTTCCTCCCTGCATGTAAACTGCTTGCACTGTTTGCTGCCCCTGTTCACTGAAACTATACCCAGCCTGAAACCCTTGGCCATGATCCCCAAGACTCTGGGGTGTGTGAAACCCCACACCCACACGTGCACCCAGGGCCAAGAGTCCCATGACCAATAAGACTCTCAGTTGGTTGTGTCTCACGTGAGTTGTGGGGACTTTCAGCCCCAGCTGTGTGTAAGGTGCAGCTGTGACCAAGAGCCCTGTTAGGTGTTGGACTCTCAATCCCAGTTGTCCATGGCCCCTGTGGCTAGGACCCCCTCAGCAAAGGGGGCTCTGAGCCATGGGAACCTGCTTCTTGCTGATGCAGGGGGAGCCCAGGATTGGGGTCCCACCTACACCAGCAATGAGGTGCAATTGGATCTAATGTGAGATCCCACAATCGTGCCTCCGGCCATGCACATGTGGCATGGTAGGGGCATGATTGGGTAGATCGTGCATTAGATACAATTGCACCTTTGCGTGTGTGTGGGGGGGGGAGTCACTTATATGCTAGTCTGAACCCAGGGAATCTGAATGCTGACTCTTCCACCAATTTACTTTAGAACACCCTTCAAGGAGCAGCACAAGCATCTGTAGCATGGGCCATAATTTGGTTTTATGTATCAGTATTCTATCAACTTCAATTTTTATAGAAAATATATAGAAATACTGCATCCATGGATTTTAGATGCTAAGAGGATTCATTAACAGTGTGAAATGAAATAAAGCAGGCAGATTTGCCTTTTTTAATTGTTCTGAGATGCCATAGTTATAGTTTGACAGGTGGTAGGGCAGGGTGGCACCAGTGTTACAGTCAGAGGCTCTATTGCTTGCTTGGCAATGCTCAGCATTTACTTGTATTTCATAGTTCTAGTTTTTCCACAGTTTACATCCCACCTGAAAGTCCATCCTCTTTCTCTAGTTTTACTCATTATGCTGCAGTAGATGATTTATAAACACCTAGGACATAGAAGAATTGCAAGGTTCAGTTGCATTTTGCTTACTGCAGTGTCTGTTATAATATCTTTTTGCATCATTTTCCTTTACTCAGTCTGATGTTACTGTAGAGCCTTACTCAGCTAATTTCTATGCAGTGAAGTGTGCAAATAATTGAGTTAGTTTCTGTTCATTGCCTGGCCCTCTGTTGCACATGAGGTTATTTCTCCATCTTTGTCTTTTTTTTAATTTCATTAAAAAATATAATGAACGCATGCATTATGTAGCAGGGTTTTGGTATGCAACAAGTCCCCTGAATACCAACATTTTGAAGTAAATGTTACAATGACCCAAAATGGTGTTTTTCTGTTATGGGACAGTTCTTCTTCAAATGTACAGAATGCAACTTAACAATAAGGTGAAACGACTGATTTTAGGTAGGCCCCTGGTAGATGTTCATTTAAAAGTGTGTGGGATTTGATGTAGGATCCTAACAACTGTGCTTCTTGCCATGCTACATGTGCATGGCAAGGAGGTGTGATTGTGGAATCAATGATAAGATTCCAGTTGTGCCAATCATAATACCAGGCTTCCCCTGCAACAAGAAATAGCAAGCCAATCAGCTGATCTCTGCACCCAGGCTCAGGAATGAATGGGAGTCAAAGGTTCTCTGTGCTCCCAAGGCTGGGAGCCTGATCAGCTGATGCTTAGCCACATGCAATTAAAGATGTTATGGGAACCAACCACAAAAGTTATTCCTTGTTTTATCACACCGTTAATGGCATTGACATGTGCCCAAGTTACTATGTAAACTGTGATCAACTAGTTCCTTATCAGCAGTTTTCTTTTTCCTTTAGATTAAAAAAGATTTTGGAGAGGAAAGTTTATTGAAACAGGATAATAAAATTATTACCCCTTTCTTGTGTTCCTCAGTTCTTTTAGGTAGGGTGAGAAACTGATAATTGCACTTTATTTACCAAAATGTGCAAAATCTTGGTTTTCAGAACCCAGCAAGCATTTTGAGCCATTTTTCAGTTACCATAAAGTCCAAAGGTTCTCCTCTTTTCCATGAGCTATTTTCCCCATGCCTATTCTGGCTCTGACCTTGACATTCTGCTACTTTCCACCTGACTCTTATGCTTTGTTCCTGCTTCTTTCATAAAGACAGACATGCCCTCACAAACAATGCACAATGTGGATACCCCAGCAGGATTTGCAAGTAACTAGAGATCAGGACTCCAAACATAGAGTGGAATGGAAGTGGCAGCATGGATCTATTCCCTCAAAACTATCAGGGTTTCTATACCACTTCCATGGTGCTCTCAGGAGAGGTGCTCCTGCTCCACATGTGCTAGCAATGAGGTAGGTGGTAAAGCAGCCATTAGAGCACCCCTCCTGTTATTCTTACTTGTTTCCACTATCTTGTGGGGCAGCAAAAAATACCTTCAGTGTGGCTTAACTTCCTCATTTTGGGGTTTACAGAGCTGGAGAGGGTGGGTTGGGCTTCAAAGTGGTTCCCCCAAGAGTTCCATTGAAGCAGTGTAGATGTAACTTAAACCATCCTAGGAAATACCTCCTTGATTAGCCACCTTGCTCACAGCCGTTTGCTGTTTGTACAGCCCTCATAGACCTGGAGTTCTAAGCCACAATATCCCACTGCTCTTCATGGACTAGAGAAGCTTTGCATAGCCCCATCTCAAGAGGCACAGTAAGACACTTTAAAATAAATATCATAGACATATTCTTTCTAAAGATGAGAGGAAGTATTTGTCAGAATTTTCACATTAATCTCTATAATATAATGTTTCAATTTAATCAGAAACTAACGGAGAAGAATACTAGTGCTTACATCACAATGCTAAGTAGTATGCTATCTTGCTATTAAAATAGCATGCATTAGGATTTGAATTTTGTTTCTAGCACCAAAAATAAACGTTACAGCATATTTGAAGGAGAAGCCTTTTAAATTGGCCAAGAGTGTATAGCACCTACAATTACAGGAAATTGCATTAATAAATAATGTATTTTCTGGAGATCACTTTGTTTAACCTAAAGTATTATAAGTGGGTTTTTTTGGGCTAAAGAAGAAAAGCTATTTTCTTTTAAAGTCAACCGAAAACTGACTGAGGGGAAAAAAAAGGACCATTTTCCTATGAATTGTAATCTCTTGATACAGTGTTATACAGGGATAATATACAGAAAAGAATAGTAGGGAACTCCATGAAATTATTATGACAAGTAGAATTGCAATAGCAATAGTTTGGGAAAATATATTTTTTCATTTCAGAACTCTGTGAACAGGCTATATAGAACTGCACATTTTTAATATCTAATCAGTGAACTATTTTTATTTAACATATTTGACACCTTCATTCTTGTTCACAGAAAGATTACTTCTTATTAGACAGTCTAATTAAACAGTCTAATTAGCTTAAGGGTTTTGGCAAAGATTGTACAATTTTTTTCTGTGCACTTCTTTTTGCCGTCACAGATGATTTTTCTTCTTCCATTATTATTATCTTAATATTTCAAGGATTATAATCAGGAACACTGGAAATTTCAAAGTAGTTAAAGTTACAGGAAATCCCTACACTTTTTTTTTTTTTAAAGAACCCTGAAATTCTATTTTTCCTTACAGCAAAATATATGTGGAGATGTGAACTGTGAATTTGAAGCAATTTTTTCTGTCTCAAACTTCAGAAGTGCTTGGTTTGCAGGACAAGCAGTGGTTGCTTTGGACTCTGGCTTAACTTAGAGGACTCTCGTTGCCAGGATAATGAATTTACCACTGCACTCTGTAGCCATGTACAGATAGACTGATTCCTTTCCCGGATTTTTGAATAAGTTATGCGGTTTTCAGGAGTGAACGGCATACAGATTTCACATTTGCTCTTCTGGGGTGAGGATGCAGGAGGGAGGCGTGGGGGAGGGGGATTGCATGCAGGCACCCTGCACTGGCCAAAGCCCAGGCAGGGAGCACTCCTACATGCCTCCCAGCATGCCCTGTGGCCTCTCCAGGCTGCTGGAGATTGCCAAGAGCAACCAAGTGCCCAAGCCACCTCTTGATTGACTGCCAGGCATGGGCAACCATGCTCCCAACCCTTAATCGTCTCACTGCAGACCCTACCCTGTGGTCCACCAAGAGGCTTCCAGAACAGCCTCAGAATGAGTGCTCTTTCTTATTAATTGCATGTGCCTCCATGTCCCACCTTGCCTCCCCCCCCC
>NW_005843268.1:144623-168507 GCF_000455745.1 Alligator sinensis | reverse complement strand
CCCCATGGTGCTCCACCCCAGCACACAGACCCAGGAGCTACAGCATGTCCTGCTTGTCACCCTATGCAACTCTTGTCAGAGGCTGTGAGAATTTGGACATGATTTGGTAGCTGGTCACCAAGGGATATGGCTTTCTGTCCCTGAGCCACCAGTCAGGTGTCCAACATGGGGCTAGGTACCATACTGTGCACCTGCCAAGCATCCTGCACTGGGTCACCAACTTCCAAATGGCTGACAAGGATGAGGCCACCCAAGATGTCATGGATGTTGGGGTGCTCTGGCATGACCTCCAGACTGTCAGGAGCCACTTCTGCAGCTATACCACCAGCAGTGACTGGTGGGAGCAGATTATCCCATACGCCTGGGATGACAAACATGGGGTTCAGGCCTTCCACATGTGCCAGGCCACCTTCATGGACAGCAGCATACAGCCACCCCTCAATCTACACCAGACAGCCCATCCCTGAGGTGTGCCTTATCATCCAGAATGTCCTGGCCAATCATTTGCTTAGATATACGGTCAGAAGGGACCTTGCAGATCTTCTAGTATGACCCCCTGTCCTGGGCAGGAGAGAAAACTGGGCTCAAATGACCCCATCTAGGTAATAGTCAAGCCTCCTCTTAAAGACACCCAAGGTAGGAGCCAGCACTACTTTCCTTGGAAGCTGGTTCCAGATCCTAGGCTCCCTGACTGTGAAGTAGTGCCTTCTAATGTCTAGTCTGAACCTACTCTCTAACAATTTATGGCCATTATTCCTTGTTACTCTGGGAGGCACACGGGGGAACAAGGTCTCTCCCATTCCCTGCTGTTCCCCCCTAGTAAGTTTATAGATGGCCACCAGGTCCCCTCTCAGCCTTCTCTTGTGAAGGCTGAACAGGTTAAGGTCCCGTAGCCACTCCTCATACAGTCTGCCCTGCTGTCCCCAGATCATGTGAGTGGCCCTCCTTTGGACCCTCTCAGTGCTGTTCACATCCCTCCTGAAGTGCGGCGCCCAGAACTGGATGGAATACTCCAACTGCGGCCTGACCAGTGTTGCATAGACCTGTCTTGTCAACCTGCAGGTGATGGTTGCCAGCTTCTGCTGCATGGGCTTTCCCAACTACATGGACATCACCCATATCCCCATTTTCTTCCCACCTCAAGGTGCCCAGCCATTTATCAACCACAAGGACTACTTCCCCATCACCTTGCAAGGCATTGCCAACCACCAGGGCTGCTTCACCCACATCTTCTCTGGGATGCCTGTGTCTTCCACAACTCCCCCCTCCCCCAGATGATGGAGAATGGATGCTATGCTTCCGGGGTCCCCAGTTTTATCGTTGGCACCATCCTCGTCCCTTCCCTCACCATCGGGGACCTGGCTTACCCATCTCCTGGCCTGGCTCATGAAGACCTGTACAAAGAAGCTGGACCACTGAAAGGAGTACTTCAACTAGTATCTGACCAGGCACCACATGATGGTGGAGAACACCTTTGATTGCCTCAAGGCATGCTGGTGGGCTCTCAGCACACACTTTGAGGTGGAGAAAGAGAACCTGCTATGCTTCTTTGTCACTGTGTCCATCCTTCACAACACCTGAAAGACCAGGAGGGAGGTCTTCCATGAAGCCTGAGCAGAGGAGGCATAGCATGCAGACCAGACATGGTGTTCTGAGCCTGCACAGAACAGAGAGGCTAGGGAGAGAGAACCCATCACTAATGTTTGGAGAACCAGCCACACATACCATCAGGGAGTTCAGGTCCACAAAGCCCAGGCCTATTATCTCCTCACCCATGGGAACCGGAAGTGTTACCCAGATGAGTAGGGTTTGCAGGCTTTGCATCCCTCAATGCCTATGACCTGGTAGCGGGCAATTGATCTCCTGCCTGGGGGCTTTTCTTGTTGCTTGAGGGGTTGGTACAGTAGCTGCCTGCACTGTGAGAATTGGAGTCACCTGCCTCCCACAGACTTTCTGTAGGGATCAAATGAGATTGGGGGATGAGGTGTTGGAGTGCCACTCACAAGCCTCTCCAGATGCATGACCCAGGAGTCACCCTGGCAGTGGGACTAGATCAGCAATGCACCCAGACCCTGTTGTGGCCCAGCTCTTGCATCTATTGGGCAATGCACCTGAACACATCCCTGTTGCAGTGCCCTTTGTGGACCTGGTCTTGGATCTCCTGCTTGCCCCAGATGGCAACAAGATTCCTCATCTCCCTGTGGCCCCAGTTGTGTGACTGGGATTGGGTACCAGAGGAGGACAGGGCAGAGTCTTCCATGTTCTGTGATGGTGCCTGGGGGGTCTTGGTGTCCATGGGTGGGTGAACGTCTGGTTGCAAGGAGGTGGGTGGATGGATGGATGGATGGAAAGAATGGTGGGTGCACATAAATGTAAGTCCTGTTGCATGACTTTTAAAAGCCCCTTTATAACTATTTCCACAAAATAATGATTTTTCAGCATTCTTCACATGCCTGTCTCTAAACTTCTCCTGGTTTTAACGTAGTTCATTCTTGCAGTTGTCTTGGAGGAAACCCAATATCTGGACCATTCTCCCTTTACAGCCATTCTGGTAGATGCTGCTTCTACAGGATGCATTTCACTACCCTATCACCTGTCTGGGGAACCTTTGGCTGTCTCTTCCTACTTCAAGTATTTGATTCAGTATATCACCAGTCGGTGACCCCTGCCACTATATTAATGTCCTCTGTTCCCTTCTTCCTTATGTCTGTCTTTCTATGTTGTCTTTAACTGTATTTCAATGCACTGTCCTTTCTGCTGCTTTGCTCAGGTCATCATATCGCCTCTCCCACAAAGTCCTACTTGAAATGTTCCTGAGTCCTAAGGTGATCTCTCATTCCACCTTAGGGTAGACATTAAGGGTGTTTATAGATATGCTCTGGGAGGTGGGGGCAGGGGAAGGTGCTCTAATTAGCTCAGCTCCCAGAGCCATACTAATTAAAGCACCCAGAGCGTCATGTGTATTAGTGTCCCCACACTAAAAAATGGTGGTGGGGAACTTTGAACTAAAGCTCGTCTAATGCTGGAGTCTGCTGGAACGTGGTAATTGCCACACTCCATCAGACTCAACTAATTACAGCACATCAGACCAGACTCCCTTCATGTGTATAGGAGCCCTAATATTCTGCACCACCCATCTTTCTCTCTCGCCTTCAGTCATAACCCATTACTTATACTTCTTCACACCAGATCTGTGCTTAAGAATAGTGGGAAACAACCTTTAACAATCTGTAGGCCAGAACAAATTGGGTCACAATTTGGCTGGAGGGCCACACCCAGAGTGTGGTGGTGGATTGGTCTTTTTCGACCTGGAGGGATGTGGGCAGTGGGGTCCCCCAGGGCTTAATCCTTGGGCCCACACTGTTCAACATCTTCATCAGCAACTTGGACGAGGGGGTGAAAAGCACCTTGTTCAAATTTGTGGATGACAGTAAGATGTGGCGAGAAGTGGGCACGCTGGAGGAAAGGGACAGAGTGCAACTATATCTAGACAGGTTACAGGGGTGGGCAGGTGAGAACAGGATGGGATTCAATACTGACAAGTGCAGGGTACTGCACCTAGGGAGGAAGAACCAGCAGCATACCTACAGGCTGGGGAACTCCCTTCTAGTCAGCACAGAGGCAGAATAGGATCTTGGTGTCATTATTGATTCCAAAATGAACATGGGCCACCAATGTGGGGACATGGTCAGGAAGGCTAACCGCACCTTGTCATGCATCCACAGATGCATCATGAGCAGGTCCAAGGAGGTAATCCTCCCCCTCTAAGCAACACTGGTCAGGCTGCAGTTGGAGTACTGTGTCCAGTTCTGGGCGCCGCACTTCAGGAGGGATGTGGACAACATGCAGAGGGTCCAAAGGAGGGCCACTCACATGATCAGGGGGCAGCGAGGCAGGCCCTATGAGCAGAGGCTATGGGACCTGAACCTGTTCAGCCTCCACAAGAGAAGGCTGAGAGGGGACCTGCTGGCCATCTGCAAACTGGCCAAGGGGGACCAGCAGGCTATGGGGGAGTCCCTGTTCCCCCGAGCAGTACCGGGAGTAACGAGGAACAATGGCCATAAGTTGACTGAGAGTAGATTCAGGCTAGATATCAAGAAGCACTACTTCACAGTCAGGGCGGCTAGGATATGGAACCAACTTCCAAGGGAAGTAGTGCTCGCTCCTACCTTGAGGGTCTTCAAAAAAAGGCTAGACAATCACCTAGCCAGGGTCGTTTGACCTCAGTATTCTTTCCTGCCTGTGGCAGGGAGTCGGACTTGATGATCTGCTCAGGTCCCTTCTGACACTACCTACTATGAAACTATGAAACAACCCAGCTCTGGTTTGGTGCAGGTTGGGTGGCTTCAGGAGCATGTCAGTATTTGGGGACTTTGGCTATACCTGCATCACAGCCAGGCAGCTGGGACCTGTGCCTGTGTCGTTACCACCTCACTCAGACCCATGCTTCCTGGCTGCATTGCAGACAGAGCTCCTAGTGGGTAGGGAGCTGTGCTGGGGCTAGGGAGCTGGAAATAATATCCTTGCTGCCACTGCCACTGCTTCTCTTCTGGTCCTGCCCCTCCACCTCCCAGCTGCAGCACAGATCCCCGCTGCCTAGAAGTTGTGTCAAATGGCAGCCCAGGAGCAGGGGACCGGGGGAAGCAGCAGTGATGAGGATGCAGCTTCCAGTTGCTTGGCCTTAGCACAGATCCTTTCTACTTTGGCTCTGACATGGGCAGAGTCAGAGGTGCAAGCACAACCAAAGCTCTCCAGCTCCCTGGACAAGAACCAGTGGCTCTGTGGATCTGGCCCTTGAGCCATATGTTGTTGACCCCTGCTTCAGAGAAGCTGGATCCTTTTTCTTTTTCTTTTTTTCCCCTTTTTTAGAAACTAAGATATGCATGATGCCAATAACAAGCAGTAGGCAGGGGCCTAGATACTCATGAGCTGGCCAGCTAATGACAAGGATGAGGGAATGCATTGCAATGGGTAAAAATCCTTTCTCTGTGTGATGGTGGGGAGTGTCAAGAATGGAAGCCAGAACGACAGCCCTGAAAAGGCAAGAAAGAAAGGAGCAAGCCTGGAGCCAGTGTAGAGGAAAGCCTGTTTTTCTCTCATTCTTCACTTCTGTCACCTTCCCACAGCTTCTCTTCACTTCTTCAACACTTCGGTTGTATCTAACTCAGCGTGTCCCTTCTCTAGGCTTCTGAGCTACCTTTCTGGGCTTACCAGATTTATAACACTCTATGATAAGGCAAGCAAAGATAACTGTTTCATACACAGCTCTTCTCCTAGGCTCTGTGCTGCTTCTCAGATTCTTTCTCATCACTGCTATTTTCCAGTGTAGTTTAGGAATTCATGTTAATGCCTGACCCTATGATTGTCAATTTTTCTATTGACAACAAGGCTACAGTTTCATTCTGTGTCTAATGCATTGAAGCACATGGAGATACTGTTGGCAGAAGAGCTACTATGTAAAAGAATGATTTTTTAAAAACTATTATTATTCCTCGACTTGTGAGTGTCTGAATATCTCCAAACTCTGATATTACTATTCTTGAAGTGTTTTTAAAACAGCATGGTCATCTCTCTTGTCTATCCTGAAATGGCAATAGGGTAAATAACTGGCTAAACCACACTAGTTTTGGCAGAAACCTGGCTATTTTATCTCTTGATCTGTCAAAAATCTTAAAGCTATATTTTCCTTTTCTTAACAGAAAGTTACCTAAAATACAGCAATCTAATTTGTCAGACACTATTCAGTTTGGAGTCTTAACTGAATGAGTTAGTAAGGTTGAGAATCATGCCTGCAGTTGTTTGGGTACTGGGATAAGAAAAAAAAGGATGCTATGGAGGATCCTAATCCTGATTTATTTTTGAACACAGAATAAAATTCTACTATTTAAGCATAAAGAGTACAGGATGTACAAATGTTTACCTTGGAGTCTTGTATATTTTAATGAAGACACAGAGTTGTGCCTTTGAACCTCTATTGAGTTCTACCTCAGAGTCACATAAAATGAAATCTCAAAAATAGAAATTATTTGAATAGTAGTTTGTTTTGCTCTGCTGCTAATCTCAATAAACACACTGCAGGTTAGTCCCATTTACAATTGTGGTATGATCTTCTTAAAAAGTATTCTATGATCAGTTTTGGTCATGTTTCAGCACCTAGCAAATTCTGAATGGCATTACAATCCAGTACAATAAAAGCAGTTTAATCAGAAATTGCAAATGAACCTCAACCAAATCTACTATAATCAGCTATTTTGCTGACATTGCTTTAACAGCAGGATTGTCAAGCGCAGGATGAATTAGCTGTATGTATGAATGGCTTTAGGACATGTTTGATACTGATTTAGAGGAGAATTTCCATAAACAGCAGTTAAAACTTAATTAAAAGTAAAAACCCTGTAGTATGCATTTAAGGGTGAGCAAGCTTTACTAAATGTCATGATGAGAAAGTCTGTCTTCTTCAACTAATCTTTTTTATTTTTTCAGTATACATCATAGCAAACAGTCCCTTGCATTCCTTTTCTAGAGACATTTCTTACAAATTATAATTATGACAATACATTTACAGTAAGTAAAATCTTTGAATGCCCCTTGTTCAGCATTTTATTGCATCTTTTTGTTAAAGGTTGACATATATTTACTTTGGTATGAAGCATCTTCTACTAATTAAAAATTACTTAGCATTGATAACCGATTAAAACAATCATGCATTTTATGATGCACGGAAAGTATTGGGATAAAATAAAAGAATGGCTGAGGAACAACAGGGGAGAATTTCAGTTTGCTTAACATGGCAGATTTAAAAATATATTCTAAGCATTAAAAACCCTTAGCAATCTTACATCCAAACAGTAATAAAAAAACCCAATACTCCGAGGTGACTGTTTAAATAAAATATAATGCACATTTACATTAAAAACCTGGTTTAATGAACAGGAACAAAAATTTGTCTCAGTTAAGAGACTGAACTGTTTTGAAATATGTCAGCCTATTTTTCTGTTGCTCTGTATTACATTTTCGATAGAAAGAAACAAACTGAATATATTTTTGGAATATTACCATTTGATTTAAAATTATAAAAAATTTACCTATCTGGTATTTGACTGGGGACTTGTGCAATTAAACATTTAAGTGTTTAATGTTGGATATCAATGTCAAAACTTCCACTGGCTTTAATGGGGTCAAGACTTCCTAGGAATCCCCTATATCTTGAACAACATACCCAGGCTGGGCAAGCAGGGGGACCTTCTCTTTGGATCTGTCACAAGGAGGAAAAAACTACATACATTGAACAGCTGGTTACATGCATGTACAAAACAATAATAGAAATTGATCCAGGTTGGATCAGTATACAGGAACACAATCCGTGTTGTAACTCTACATATTCACATACTGAAATTCTGTCAGATTTCTATTATTATTCAGAAACTGTCTTCAGTAAAAGTCCTAGAAAAATATTAATATTGACAACACTCAAAGGAGGTGAGGGATATATTTTGCTCATGGGTTGTAAAATTAGTAAATGATGTTAATGGGAATTTCAAAACATGGTAATATTAAAAAAAAAACTATTTAACTAAGGGATGGTTAACACTGTTTATATAGTGTGATCTGTGTGTCACGTACTTTACATAATTTTTATAGGAAAAGATCCCTGTCGAGAAGATGGCTTGCTAAAAACATTACCATTTTTACCAGAAGACAAATCTAGGATGCACTAGCTGTGTTACATTGGAATAAAAGCAGTGGAAATATTGTATATCTTGATGACACTAGCTGAATCAATGCACAACTCCTTTATCCTAACATAAAACTGGGTAATGTTCTGTATCAGTCTAAGTATTGACTAGTTCATTCTAATCTTAAATATACGCAAATATTGGAGCATAATGACTATCAGCAAGTCAATGCTGACTTAGAATGATTGTGGAATAGTTAATATTTTATTACTAGTTGTCCATTACTGCTGATGCTGTCCTCCTTCTGGCCATCTGTGATATCTGGTGTAGACCCTCAAAGTTCAGCTCCACCAATTCTTCACTTGTTTTGGACTTGCCAGTAAGAAGTACCACAATGGATGACATTTCCTCAGATTCAGACAGGAATCTATTGCAGTCAAAGACAAATTTAATGCACATTTACCTCATTTTTCTTTTATTTGAGAAACAGCCCCTCTCATTAGTTCAGCTGGCTTCAAGGTTTATAATATGCAACCTTGAATGGTTATTCTGGACATCTGAAAAAATAGGTGGCGGTAGCTCCAGTCTAGACATAGATATGTTTTATTCATTTTTCCTATTATAATGTTTCTCCTAGGCAGAAGTGCTGGAAAGACAGAGGTCCTACAAAGAAAATACCCCTCCCCCCTCAAAAAAAGAGAAAAACTCTCCAAACAATCATCTAGAAACTGTCATGCTCAGAAAGAATGCTTTATGTTTTGTTGAGAGGAAATGATTTTTGAGGGTGATATTTTTCATTGGACCAACTGCATGGGCAGTCTAGACCTATAGAAGCTTTTGAATGAAACACATTTTTCTTCAGGTCTGATGGAAAAGCAGGCACAACAGGGATTCAAAACAGTTTGCAGGCCTGTGAACTTGGAGAAGAGAGAAATTTGTAAGGGCAGCAGACAAGCAAGTCACAAAAGAAAGGACAGTTTGATTAGTTAAAGACCAAGGCCTAAAAAAAGGAAGAAGGTCATTATCATATGTAGTGTGAAGAAAGATTATCTGTAGTCAAGTATACTGTAATACGTCATGAATTTAATATCAGTGTTCAGTCCTAGGTTCTTAGTGTCCATCCAACTTATGAATTTTTGTTTCCAGGCTCATCTTTTCAAGGTAGTTTGTAAATATCCATGAGTATAGTGAGGTCAGAAAGTGAATGGTTTCTGTGAAAAGTGCCCTACCTGTGTTTGTGTCACTGTCTTTAATCTTCTTCCTGTGTTCATTCTGGTGCAAAGTTTTAGTTTATTTTCACCCACATAGTTACCATGAGAATATTTTGTGCGCTGAATGAGACATCACGTTTTGGGGTAGGTTTATGTAGAATCCATGGATTCTGATGGATTTCTTGTGTCAGGGCGGGGTGGAGGAGGGGACGGCACATTGATCCTTGGAGTAATGGAGGTGTGCTGACAGTTTGGCTTCTATTGTAAAGGCAAGGCTGGACATGTCTACACATGCATTTATTCTAGGCCAGATTTACTGTCCAGTAAACTACTGAAGAGTAAGGGTTTTTGGGTAGGTGTCTACACACACGAAGTTTAGGGAGAAGATTTGCTCTCAGTGCCCTGCAGCACTGGAATGGCCCACTGCCGCCACTGGGGGGAGCTCCAGGCTCCTTCTGGGTGCTATCCCAGGGGTTGGCAGGGAGCACTGGGCCAGGAGACAGCTGTCTCATGGCCTTGGTGGGCTGCCTGCTGCTGGGGTGGGGACAATGTCCCCCTGCCCTGGCAGCAGGGAGCTCCTGGCCCTGTCTCCCTCTTCAGACGTATGGGGCTTGGCTTCAGGGGAGGGGCAGGTCCCAGTCCCCTGCCCCGATCTGCCAGTGGGGCAACTAGCAGCTAGCTCAATGTTAGCTTCCCCACTGGTGGATTGGGGCAGAGGGCTAGGATGTACCCCACCCCTGCAGCTGTTTCCAAGCCCCATGCTTTGATCAGCCAACTGGGGCATGAGGCTGGGACTTACCTCAACCAGGGCAGTTTGTGGCCAGCCCAGGGATGCATGGGGAAGGCTGCAGGTGCAGCCTGGACCTGGTTGGGGACTGCCTGAAACAGGACAGTTCCTGGTCACCTCCAGGCTGCAGGTGTTTCCCTGCACAGTCTGGGGCTGAACTGGAACTGTCCTGGTCAGGGGCAGGTCTCAGCCAGCTCCAGGATGGGTGGGGAACTGTCCCTGTGCAAGGAGCTCCCAGCTCCTGTTGCACGATTGCAACTGTGATCATGGAGTGGGAGTTGGGGAGTCTCTTCCCAGCCCTGGCTCAACAATTGCAGAGCAGGGTCTGGGAACAAGCTCTCAGCCCCTGTTCCATGATCACGATCATGGAGTGGAGGCTGGAAGCTCCCTGCTGCTGGGGCAGAGGTACATTGTCCCCACTCAGGCATGCAGGGCCAGGGCTGGGGAGCTTGTTTCCTGCCCAGTTCCATACTCATAGAACTGGGCAGGGAACAAGCTCCCCAGTCCCTACCAGCAGGGAGCTCCCAGCACTAGCTCCGCAACTGCGGGGCCACTACTGGGAGATGCTTATTTCCCCACCTAAGCTCTGTGGTCTCAGGGCTGCTACTGGGTCTCCCAGATAAGGAATATAAGGGTCTTCCAGCACTGACCCCACAGTCACAGAGCTAGTGCTGGGAGATAAAGGTCTCTCGGCACTGGCCCTGCAGTTGCAGAACTGGCACTGGGAGATAAGGGTCTACCACCCCCCGACTACCCAATTGTGATGGCAGAGCAGGGACTGGGAGATAAGGAACTCCCAGGCCCCACTCCCCAGTCATGATCTGAGAGCAGGGGCCTTGGAGCTCCCTGCTGCTGGAGGAGAGAGACATAGTCCCTGCCTGGGCTTCTGTGTTAGAGCCTGCGCTGGTAGCAGGCAGCTCCCAGGGGCAGAGAGCTATCTCCCATCCCCTGGTGGATGGCTGATTGGGAGCAGATTTTCCTCCTGGTCTGGTGTCTACACAAGTGCTATAGTGCTATTACTAATGCCAAGTAAATTTGCTACTTGCATTTTGCAGGTAGCAAATTTTCTCAGTATTAGGGAAGTTTACTGCAAGTAAGCATATGGATGTGTAGACACACATGCTTACTTCACAGTAAATTATTCTAATGCAAAGTTAAGCATCTCATGTAGACCCGCCTGCTGTGTCTCATGTGATGTCTGCTGACCAGCGGGGAGTTTGCTTCTGATGAGAAGTTGAGTAATGTTAGGGGGTTATTTAAAAAGTAGGATTTGGACAGTGGTATTTCTCTCAAGATTTGATCTTTATTAAGTATAAGCTTTAATTATTTGTTATCAATTCAAATGGTAGATGACCACAAGGGGTGTGTGGTTTCAGGTGCTTCTTTTTGTATTGTAGCAAATTACTACAGGGTATTTGGGTAGCTCTTTCAAAGATACAGCCTATTTCTCTGTTGGAATATCTTTGTTGTTTAAAGGCAGATTTTAGTGTGGCAAGGTGGGTATTGAAACTATTCTTCTCAGAGCAGATGTGGTGCTATCTGAAGGCCTGACAAGATTACAACTTTTTTGGTGTGTTTGGGATGATTGCTGGTATGGTGGTCTGTGAGTGTTTGGTATATAGTTGTTTGTAGGGTGCTATCCTGGATATGGATCATGGTATTTAGAAAGTTGATGTTAGTATAGGAATATTTCAGGGAGAAATTGATTGAAGGATGACAGTTGTTAAACATGCAGTGGAAGTGAATATGTTAGTTCAGGTATTCAGTCCAGATGATGAAAAAATAAATCATCTATATTTCGGATTGCTATTACAAGCAAGACCCAGAAACAGATTTGAACCACTTCCAGAATCTGTGCTGCTTAGGGGAAAGGTGGGAACTACAAGTGCTTACACCAAGTTTTTTACATTTTTGCCTACTTTGCAAAACTTTTTGTACAGCTTTCTCAGTAAGTACTGCCCTTTATCTTATTTCTCTCAGAGTTTAGTCATGCTGCTTATATACACCACGTTTTCATGTTCTAACATAAAGTGCCTTCTGACTCAATTAAATTCAGTGCTCTCTGGTTTAAAAATATAGCTAATGTAGGAGTTCAGTACGCATAGCATGGCAAGAGAAATAAAGAAGCATTCATTTTACAAACAAAAATTAACTGAACCTGCATATACAGACTTTCCAGATACCCTGTGATAGCTCTTCCATTTTTTTTTTCACTATGGCATCTTCATAACATTTAAATTTTTTTTTTTGTATTCCCTAGGTATAATCAGGTATATAATCTTTTAACTAGTACATATATTCCATCACTAAATATCCATCTTGGAAAATAAAATATACATTGCTTGTATCAGATTTCAATACTTCCTTCAGGAACAATATACTGTGATTACCTATTTTTTAACCTGTTCTGATGATGTTAGCCAAAATTTGGGATCTAGCAGGTTATTGTGGAGAAACTGATGTTTTGGAGAAATTGATTCTTTGCTGTACTCGGTTTGCTGGTAAAGAATGTCCAAAGTCTTGTTTCCTTGAACACCGCAGGAACCAAACAGCAGAAGGCTGTTTCTTAATACATACCACAATGCAGTTTACAGCCAGAAGTTGATGAACCTCTCCCCCACCCCCTCCGGTGTCTTAGTTATTTTTTAGGGCTCTACAACCAGTGCTTCTGTGTCTGTGCCTTTGTCACTGGCACATAGGCACAATATAACCCTTTTACCTAAATATCTTGCATTGGTGCTTGGGGGATGAAATATGTCTGTATTTTGGATAGAGGCTATTCTTGTGTCAGTTATCAGGTTCCAAAAAGGAGCTTATTTCTTTTATTTATACTGAATGAAGGTAGAGTGGCTTTTATGGCCCTGGTTTCAATGAGGTTTGACACATTCCACAGCAATATTAAAATATATATTATTAACAAAATGGCTGAGTACAATCAGTGGTGAGATGTAGCACATAAAGAAACATCTTCACTGGGATAATAATTGACTCATCCACTTAAGCTATTTAAATTGATGAGATTTTTTTTAATCTTTTAATTTAATTCTACTAGATAATGGGCTTTGGACTTTGTTTCTTTTCCCTGACATACTGCTTGGCAATCTCTCTAGGGTTTGAAACACTTTCTATTAGTACCAACGAAGAGATAAATTTCCTTTCCATGTCTGCTATATCTGTAACTGAACATTTTATTTTATTTTAACCAGATTCTAGTCCTCTTAGGAAACTAAGTAGACTCAGGCCCCTGGCAGATGTACAAGTAAAGGTGCAAGGGATCTGATGCAGGATCCTTACAATCATGCTTCCTGCCATGCTGGTGAGAGGTGTGTTTGTGGGATTGAGCACCAGATCCCATCACACCTTATTGCTATGGTAGGGGGACCATGGGATCATGATCCTGGGCTCGCCCTGCATTGTCTAGTAGCAAGCTCCTGCAGCTGGAAGCCCTGGAAGCTGATCTAGCCATAACACCAGCATGACAAATCACGCCACACTATAGGGTTCCAGTGCCAATATCCTGGGTCAGGCCTCCCTGTGCCAACATGCTCTATCACTCATTCCCAGCACCAGCATGGTAGACTGGGCCCCACTGCTTGGCCCCAGTGCACACTCCAGAGTCAATGTGCTAGATTGGGCATTGGCATGTGGTACCAAGGCCCAGAGCTCCAAAGACCCTAGACTTTTGGTATTTACCCATATTCCATTGTAAGTTCTTTTCCTTATTGGGGCCTTCCAGAAGTAGGGCGTGTGTTATATCTGGGGGTGTGCTATATGTGAAAAAATGCAGTAGGCTTTTCAGGGACTTGAGCAGAGTGGAACAGGTGTCTAAATACACCTAAGAGACTTAAATGTCTTTGTCTACTTAGGTACTAATAGGTGGAATAGGATCTGTACATGACATTCCCAGTTTGCCTATTCCCAAGCAGAAGAGCTGCCACTTTGTCAGATAACACAGAACATTTCCTTTAACTTACTACCGCACAATTCCCAAAAGAAACTGTGAAAGCTGGAATTATGTTACTAAATTAAAACATAAACAATTTGATTTAAAAATTGACATCTCAAGTATTGTTATTCATTACCTATCATCTCAGAAAAGAGAAATGACTATATATTCCCCTTTGGTCATAGTACTATGATGTTACATTAATCATCAGTATGAAAATCTTTATTTCAATAAAGTATTCATGAAACATGCATCTGACCTTGAAATACTCTGAGACACTTGCAGAGTCTCAGCAGCTGTTAGTTTCCTTAAAAACCAATAAGATTTGTTGTGAAGTGGCTTTCTATGAGTTTCTCAGGACATTAGGAATAGGATCTCTCTCAGAGTGACTGAGGGCACAAAGACAAATATTCTGTAATGAGGATTATGTTGGTAAGTTAGGTAATATCATTGGAGGTCAACAGTTAGTGATGTTACAATGATTTTTTCAAATTTTCTTAAACTGAATGTATGGGCCATTAGATCACAGAAGAAAATCTATAATATTAAAAGACGTATGATTCTTTTTAGAAGTTGAAACATTTTCAAAAGTTTCTTCAAATATCTGAGTCTCTGGAATGCTTCTTAAGTAGCTCAGAAATGCAGCACACAACAAAAACAAGATGATGTGTTATTAAAAAAATGCAACTCACTAACCACAATTAGTACCAGTGGACAACGATCCATATATTCTGTATCTGTTTACCTTATCTTCTTCCATCTACTTTTTTATTGTGCTGCTCAATGTAGTGTGAAAGTCAGAGATGTCAGTGTAATTTGTAAATAAGTGAAACAAAGAAACAAAACAACAGATTTGGTTGATTTCTGTGAACTTGATTTGGATTTACATTGGTGTGATAGATCAGCATCTGGATCTACATATGCAGCAAACTCAGTGTAGTTATACCAATGAGGAATTTGCTATGGCTGTAGCAGCTGATCTGATCTAAAACTTTTTCCACGTGTTGTAACTTGAGTTTCAACATAGATAGCTGCATCACTAGTGTATACCATTACATTTCTTAAAATATTGCCTCTTTAAGTAGATAACATTACCATTTTTTCTTAGTGTAGTCTGCTGCTAATTGTGTAGTAATATCAATTATTTGTAATGATACCAGTAAGTGAGGTAATGGAGACTATTATAGGCAGCCGATTCCTCAGTGACCTTTTCAGGGGTGCAAGGCTGGATCTGTGTGGAGTTCTTTGCTTAGGGCCTACAAGTTCATTGTGCTGTTTATTACCACTTCTTACTGTCCCCTTGTTTCCCATTTTATCTTAAAGCCATTATCATTTGCTTGTTCACTGCCCATTCCTTGCTTGTAGATGCAATAATAAGGAGACTCCAGGTTGAAAGGACAAGGTTTTTCTAGCCTGATTTTGAGGCAAGGGAGTATGATTCATGTGGATGTTACTAATAGCTTCCAAGCGTGTCTTCTGCTTGTCAAGTTTTGCCTTTATACTTTCAGATATCTCTAGCTTTTCAGCCTCTTCTGGTGGACAGTACTACCAGCTGAACAAGCACAATGTAAAAGACAACCTGTCAGACCTGCATGAGTGTGCAGCCATGGTCCTCTCTGTTAGGCATTGCATTCTCCAACTGATATTTTTCTCTTAATTAAGTGCAAGTAAAACAAAATGATAATTACATATTGAAGTTGGCTAAGGGCCCTCATTGTTAAGTGAGATGTGGGCAATTAGTGAAGAAATATTTATTGCATAGTTTATTCAGAGAAGATCACAAAGTTTGTTCAGTGAATTATTCAGTGAATCTTATTTGAGCAAGTCTTTTAGCTAACTGTATCTTACTATTGACAGTCGTGGCAGATGCACAGAGTGTGTATCATGGTGACTTCTTAAAAGACCTGTATATGAAATACAGAAGAGAAGAACTAGACTCCTGTAATTTACCCATCTGCTGTCTGGACCCCCTAGCTTCCCTGAGGCCCACATCTGGGATGTTGCAGAGAGGATCCCTAGGCTCTTCAGGCCCTCTGACCTCTACCACATGCTCCTCATTCATGTGGGAACACATGACACAGCCAGGAGTAATCTGGGCTAGGTCATGAGTGAGTACAGGGCTCTGGGGGCTGGGCTCAAGGAGTCAGGGGCACAGGTAGTCTTTTTCTCTGTGTTTCCAATTGCAGGCCACAGACCTAGAGAGGGGACTTCTGGAAAGAGACGGCATCCGCCTCATGTGAAGGGGTAAGTCCCTGTTCTCAGCAAGGATGGCCGATCTTCTAGATAGGGCTTTAAACTAGATCACTGAGGGATGGGGAAACACTGACTAGAGCATGCCCAGGGACCGGCACTCAAGTTAGCTCCAAAGTTGGAGACACTAGGAGAGCCACTCTTGCAAGAAATGAGGGAATAGTTCTCCCTCAGTGTAACAGAAATTGAGGGTCTCAATTGGAGGCCTCAGGTGCTTGTACGCTAATGCCAGGAGCATGGGGAACAAGCAGGAGGAGCTAGCCTTCCTACTTTCCAGTAGGCATTATGATCTAGTAGGGATTACGGAGACCTGGTGGGACTCCTCACATGATTGGAATATAGCCATAGAGGGCTACACCCTGCAGAGAAGGGACTGAGTAGAGAAGAAAGGTGGAGGTGTAGCTGTGTATGTGAGAGAGCAGTACACCTCCTTGGAGGCCAACATCGGCTCCAAAGAAGAGTGGCTCAAAACTCTCTGGGTCAAACTATTTGGTGGGGGGGGCAGGGGCGTGGTGAGGGAGACCTAACTGTTGGTGTATACTACAGACCACCAAACCGGGGTGAGGAGCTGGATCTGGAGTTCTCTCGAGAACTGGCAGAGGCCACATGTGTATGGGACATGGTCATCATGGGTGACTTCAATTACCCAGACTTCTCTTGGGAAGAACACTCGGCTAAGTCAGATTGGTTGCATTGCTTTCTGATCTGTATCAAAGAGCTCTACCTGACTCAGGAAGTGCACGGGCCAACCAGAGGTAATGCTCTCCTAGACTTGGTCTTGGCCAAAGGGGGTGATTTGGTGAGTGACTTGAATATAGAGGGTAGCTTTGGCGACAGCAACCATGAAACCATCATGTTCGCTGTCTGTCAAAAGGCAGGAAAATCAGTTAGCAGAGTTGAAGTTTTTGACTTAAAAAAACCTAATTTCAACAATCTCAGGACAAGAGTAGAGGGAGTACTGTGGGACCAGGGACTGAAGGTGGCAGGAGTGCATGAAAAGTGGTTGTTCCTCAAGGACACGATCCTTGAAGCACAAATGAAGTCCATTCCTATGCAGAGGAAAGATAGCAGAAGGGCTGGTAAGCCCTCTTGGCTTAATAGGGATATCATGGTCCTCTTGAAAAAGACGAAAGAGGCATACAAACAACGGAAGCTTGGGACAGTCCCCAAGGAGGGCTATACAACAATGGTCCACACTTATGGGGAGCAGATTAGAAAGGCTAAGGCGACGACTGAATTATAACTAGCAACAGAAATCAAGAACAATAAGAAGTCGTTCTTTAGGTATGTAGGGAACAGGAGGAAAATAAATGGAAGCATGGGGCTATTGCTTAACAACTCAGGACAGCTGGTTACTGACACTCAGGAGAAAACTGAACTCCTGAATGACTACTTTGCTGATATTCCACCAGACTAAGGGGAAACTCATGCTAGATAAGGTTCAGAATAGATATGGTGGGAATGACCCCCTTCCTACTGTTGACATTGAGCTGATGCATGATCAGTTAGAAAAGTTAGACATTTATAATTCAGCAGAACTGGATGAACTTCATCTGATAGTATTGAAGGAGCTGGCCAAAGTCATCATGGGACCTCTGGTGAAACTCTTCCAATACACGTGGCACTCGGGGGAGGTCCTTGAAGACTGGAAGAGGACCAACGTTGTGCCTATCTTCAAGAAGGGCAGGAGAGAGGACCTGGGCAGCTATAGGCCAATTAGTCTAACTTCTATCCCAGGGAAAATCCTGGAGAAATTCATCAAGGAGTCTGTGTATGATATGCTTGCAGAAGGTAGGATTCTGAATGACAGCCAGCATGGCTTTGTCACAGGCAGGTCTTGTCTTACCAATCTCATCTGCTTCTACGGCCAGGTAGCTCATCATCTGGATATGAAAGAGGAGGTCAACATTGTACCTAGACTTCCAAAAGGCCTTTGATCTGATATCCCATGATGTTCTTATGGGAAAATTGGAGGATCATGCACTTAACTGCTCGATAGTTAGGTGGGTAAGAAGCTGGCTGCATGGTAGGACCCAGAGTGTTCTAAGAAGCAGATCTGTGTCATCCTGGTGAGAAGTAGCCGGTGGTGTCCCTCAGGGGTCCGCTTTTGGTCCAGTGCTTTTCAACATCTTTATCAATGATTTGAATGGGGGCGGTGAAGAGCTCACTGGCCAAATTCATGGATGACACCAAGTTATGGGGGACCATGGCCATGCTTGAAAATAGCCTGCAGACACAGGCAGACCTAGACAGGCTGGCAAGTTGGGCAGATCGGAACCAGATGAAGTTCAACATTGAGAAGAAGTGTAAAGTGCTCCATCTGGGTATGAACAATCCCCAACTTACTTACAGGCTCAGTGGCACCAAACTGACTAGCACCATGAATTAAAGGGACCTAGGGGTAATAATAGACCATAGTATGAACGTGATCTGTCAGTGCGACGCTGCAGTCAACAGAGCAAACAATACTCTGGCATGCACAATTCATCTCAAGCAAAACCAAGAAAGTGACTCTTCTGCTTTACTCAGCATTGGCGAGACCACAGCTGGAGTTGTGCATCCAGTTTAACAAAGATGAGGAAAAGCTTGAGAGAGTCAAGAATACAGCCACCTGTATGATCAGATACTTGCAAGGCAAGCTATACGAGAAAAGACTGAGGGACTTGGGCCTCTTCAGCCTAAAAAAGAGAAGGCTGAGATGGGACTTGGTAGCAGCTTAGAGATGCATCAGGAGAATACATCAAGAGCTCAGTGAACAACTGTTCACCAGGGCACCCTTGGGGAAAACCAGGAGTAATGGCCACAAACTCCTGGAAGACCATTTAAGGCTTAACACTAGGAAAAACTTCACAGTTAGGGTGTCCAGACTATGGAATAAACTCTCTCCAGAGATGGTGCAATCACCTACCCTGGAAATCTTTAAGAGGAAATTGGACAGTCACCTTGCTGGGGTTACCTGACCCCAGTTGTCTTTCCTGCCTAGTGCAGGGGGGCTGGACCCAATGATCTTGTAAGATCCTTTCCAGCCCCTTACAATCAATGAATCTATGAATTTATTAATGTGTCAGAGAACTGCAACTTTTTAGAGAAAAATCTGTAAACCTGCCTCACTTTTTGGCCTACCTGGTTCCATTCTTTAGTATCTTTTGTTATTACAACCATAAAACTCAAGCATATTTGAGTATCTCCTGTGATATTTTAATTATTAATTAAATTAAGTCAGAATTTTTGCTTTTAGTTTTTCCCATTAGGAAAATTAAACATTAGGAATATGTCTTCCAGTTGGTAATTAATTTGATGTAATTTTGTAAGTAGCCATGCTTGCTGAAATCCATTTGAGTGTGAGTGAAATCATGCCATTTTTTATGCCTTGTGAGACAAGTCATTATGATTTGGTTGATAGAAATTAATATTTTGCCATTTTCTTTGCTCATTTCATTGCTATGAGAGTAACTTTTATAGCCAAATAGTAGAAAGGCTAACATGTAAGAAGCCAGGTTTTGAAACTTATGCAGAGTTACTTATGTGCCAATTTGAAGTGATTGCATTGTCCAGTGACTGTCTGAAGCAGGACATTTTTTCTTTGTTAGCAATAAATCAACAAACCCAATTAAGAAAATTTGAGACTACACAAATTTGATAAGACAATACAGTCAGCTTTCAGTTTTATAGAATCAGCAAATTTGAACAGGTAGACATAAAACAAGTGCAGATAAATTATTCTAGAAGTAGACCATAAAATGCCATTGTTTAATCAAGGGAAAAGATTAGTCTAAGAAGCTAAATTATTATACAGGCTTTTATCCAAAGCACAGTTCTAAGTACCTGCATGTGCTTAGTAAAAGGCTTGTAGAGGTCAGGACGAGCAAACCTCCAGTCTAGAATTTTGTTTGTCATACAATACCCTAATAGTATAATTACACATTACAATTAGCTCATCCTAACTCTGAGGATTGCTAGACAGTGTTGAAGTTAGCACCTATAGGTGCCTATACACAAACATGGAAGCTACTCTGATGTGCTGGAATTACAGCAATTAATCAAGTCTAGTGAAGTGTGGTATTTACTGCACTCCAGCAGCCTCCTGTGTCTTGTGTATCAGCATCCCTGTACTTAAAAATAGTGGTGGGGGAGGTTGAACTAATGCTCACTGAATGAACTTTAGTTCAAGTGTCCCTATTGCCATTTTTAAGCATGGGGACTATGGCAGCACAGTAGCGGGTCTTACTACACAGAGCCAGCCACCTAGCCGTGCTAGGCCCCAAACCATGCTTTGGAAGTCTCCTCTGGGGAGCCTACAGCCAGCTGTCCTGCTTCCTGGAGAACACCTGCAACCCTGGGGTAACTCTGCCACCACCCGGGCACTGGTCTCTGTTAGGGCTCTGTGTAACCCGGGGTACAGAGACCCTGTGAACCTTGGGGTTGCTTTGCCCACAGATAGTATTTCCAGGTGCCACAATAACCTCAGATAGGCTGAGGGAATATAAACTGACAAGCTCCAGTGGCTGGGCTGAGAGCTAAAAGGCTTGCCTTTCCCTCCTCCACAGACACACAGCCAGGCACACTGTGACCCGATACCTTTATTAACGGGGGGAGGGGGGTTAGAACAAGAAAGTCAGAATATACTTTCTGCAAACATAATGAATCCTTTTAAAATGCATCTGGCCTAGACATAAATCCTAACTAGCTGGCTAGCCTATCCTGGCTAGTTTCCAGGTTTTTACTTACAGGAAAAAAAAAAAATCTTCAGGCAGCAGCCTGAGGTCTTTGCTTATTGGTTTCAAAGTGCCTGTCCCCAGGAAGAGAGAGAATTCCCCCCTCTCTTCAGGAATTTATCCAGCTAGGTCACCTGATTGACCAGCCTGAACTAAAAAGAAAGCAGGCGAGAGAGAGGGGGAATCATGTCAGCTCTGTGCCTGTTCTGCTTGTTGGTTTTCTAGCCATAGTATAGGTGAGGGGGGAAGGAGAGCAGGCCTCCCACTCCCATGCTGCACAGATGGCTCTCTGACCTCCCCCTGCCACCACCCAGATCACCCCCTACTACACTGATCAGCCTGATAGCTCCCCCTCCCTGCCTGCTCCCAGTCTCTCTGGAGTCTGCATTGCCCCTGTGCACCTGTATCCAGCCTGGATGTTCTCTCAGTGACTGATTGACAGCTTCACATGGTAGAAGTGGGAGCAAGGGTTAGGGGGCTGAGGGGTTGCAGGGCCTGGCAGGGGCAGCATCGGCCTGATCTGGGTGCAGGGGGAGTTGCTGGACCCACACTTGCCTTCTGTCTCCCTTGCCCTCTTTCATCCCTTCTCTCCCACTTCTTCCTTCCCCATGTACCTGCTGCTTGGCTGTTCCCAGCTATCTGTTCATGGCTGTGGAGTCCTGAATGATAGCCAGTGCATACTGGGAGCAGTGTCATCTGGGATGATGGAGGACTTCAAATTGTTCATTTTATCTCAGTGGAGCAGCCAGACTTTAATGTAACTCAAGCTAGGTATCATGGTTCAAAGATAATTCGTACTCAAAGTGGCATAACTTTAAGATACTTAGAGGGCACTTGTTAATGAACTTTAATGTTCAGGTTTAAGAGTCTTTATTGTGGTCTAATTGTAACATTTAACCCTAAGTTTGTTGCAGCAGGCCACTTATTTCAACTTGTTTGATTGGAAGAGTTTGCAGTTGCAGTGTGAGTAAAGATTTTTCTTGAGTAGAGAATTTGTTTGTTGGATTTTGCCAGTGCACTGGTTTTTGTGCCTTTACTGTCCCAGTCCTTGCAAGCTGTTCTACATGGGTGGACTCACGTATCTTTTCTGAACCACTGGCAATGGGGCCATGTATAGATATAGGAGTATACCCATGCAGAGCAGCTTGCACCGGTGGGCTTTATTTGACTGCTTTTTAAAATTATGTTGAAGGTTAACAGAGTAATATATAGACAAGCATCACTTTTATATATCATTTATTAGAAATCTAAATAAATAAAATGACAGTGGACAGATAATGCAATCTACGTAGAATCATAGGTGAGGGATAATATTTCTTCTCTTTTATAGAACACTAGTTTAGTAAAAAGTAATTAGCATGTTTTAAAAATTCTGACAGTATTCTACTATTTGATTATAAATGGAGGGCACATTAATTTTTCCTACATTTGCTACAGATTTATGATGTCAAAATAAACTGAAAATACATTTGCTACAGATTTATGATGTCAAAATAAACTAAAAATGAAATCATGGGGGACCTGAAAAATCTGTGTCTAGTTACAAATACCCTTACCATTGTTTATAAGGGGCAAATGCATACTGGTTAAGCTGGTTTTTAATTAAGTTTGACTGTTTCTGTTTTAATTTAGAGATTCATAAGTGGTTTGAAATGGTTAAATTTACTGAGGAGGGAGACAATTTTAAGGATTGTAAGAGTTATAAAACTATAATTTATGATACTGTCATCCCTATATACCAACTACATATATTGTGTGAAAAATGCAGGAGGTAAATCATTCCTATCTGTTTAATGAAATAGGGGCTCTTGACATTGGTTTTGTTTTAAAATAATTACATATTTATGCAGTGATCTGAGCCACAAAAACGTTGTTAAGAAGTAACTGTTCATTGGGATTAACATTGTAAAATGATACAATTTTATTAGAAATTCTATTGTATTCTCCTTAGAATTGCCCCTCATGACAGTTAGGATTGTGCATGATTAGCTAACATCTGATATTTTAATTTAATTTTATAATTAAAAACATACCATTACAATTTGTAACTCAGAATAAATAATTCTGGAGGAGAGTTGCTGTTAGCTAATCTGGTCAGAGGGTTTATCATATAGATGTCATGACCCAAAGGCATGATTTTGTGTGTGCTTTGGCACCAGAATTATCCCCGACAAGTTGCAGCTTCATTGCATGGGAGAGTTTCCTGTTGCAGAGGAAAACCCCGGTGCAGGGACGAGTTTCCCGCCTTTTTTGCAGCTTCTTTTGCAGGGTGCATTGCTCATGTTGCAAGAGGAATGCATGGTGCAAAAGAGTTCCCGCCACTGGTATGTAAATTCGTTCCCCGTGATTGGCTATTTTAAATTATTCACACGTGGCGGCTAATGACTGGCCTGTTAGCCATATAAGACGCTTGAACGGGTTCCGCCCAAGCTGAAGTCTACGATTCTGATTTTGGTGGCTCGTTCACCCAGAGCATCCGGAGCTCTGTTCCGTGGAGCCTAGCAACCTCCACGAGACCGTCTGTGTTGTCTGTCTGTAACTGCAACTCAAGCAAGTTTTCCAGCCTATACCACTGCCATCTTGGTGTAAGTAAACAATCTTCTAAACTACCGCTAAGCGTTTGTGCCTAATTCCAGCTCAACGGCCTTCCCTCTCCGACCTGGCGTGCCCGGGCTGCTGGCCACAGCCCACGTGCAGCACGGAAAAGGGCTCGGGTTGCTCCCGGCCTGCACAATAGAATTCTGAAATCTCCCAGAAAATATGGTTATAGCAGATTGAATTATTTATTGTAAATAGACCATCTGATGAATGTATCTTTTTTTCTTATTCTACTTGCAAAATGATCCCTTCTTCTGAAAATATATATATCATTTACCAGAATTAATTGAATACATCTAAATGCCAATTCAGCAGGTTCTAAGGTATGTGTCCAACTTTAAATCTGTGCATGAGTTTAACTACTTTGCTGAAAAGTAATGGGACTGCTGATAGCTTTAAATTAAGCATGTGCTTTAATACTTGGGTGAATAAAGACTAGGAACAATATTTTCAAAAGTATGTAAGATACTTATGAGCTTGAATCACATTTTCAAAAGTTACTTATGCACTTTTCCAAGTTTTATAAAAAGTCTGTACATTCAACAACAAGTCAGTAGATTACGGCTTCTACATTTCTTTGGAAAATGGGATATAGCAGGGTAGAATAGACCTGCAGTTAGCATGCCACTTACGTGCCTAACGGGTGGAATAGAATTTGGCCTTAAGTCACTTCTGCACATTTGAAAATGTTACCTGAAGTT
>NW_005843268.1:135241-144592 GCF_000455745.1 Alligator sinensis | reverse complement strand
CTTGACTTGAGGTCCATTGAAATAATTAGAAAGAATCCAACTGAAGCCAATGAAGAAGAAATGCATTTAGAAGTAATGCATGGAAGTAATATATATATTAACAGCTTTAATACATAAGGCAATGAAGTCTGGATGTCCCACTTCAGAATTTGCTGGGAAATCAGAAGACCAATCAACACAGATTTATACAGACAGGTTTACAAGGTAAGACATCTACAAAAGAAAACAGCAGTGTGCTTTATTCCATTACTGTCTTCCTGTGGAAAAGACAAAAAAGAGAGAATTTTTGTGATGTTTTCCTGACCAATATTTTCCTCATTGTTCATTTATGGGAGCAGTCTATGTCCATTGCCCCTTGAAAAAAGATGCACAAACCGTGCATACCTTCTTCTCTTTATCCCAATGACCAGAAAACACATTTTTTGTGGAGCTATGTTCTGACTTCCCCTTGAAGTCAATGTGAGTAATGTTATGCAAATCAAAATTTTTCTTGAGATGGAAACCATAATATTAGGCTGCTAAATTTAGACTTTTATAAAAGAGAGAGAGTACACTTGAGGTCATTTATGTTATAAGTAATCTCATTTCTTTCTTGCTATACCAAATAAATGTATGTACTTATATACATAGTCATTCATGTACAGAGAGAGATGGTAAACTTGGGGTTAATAAATATTTTAAGTTTTTATGTGTGAGAGATTATTTCATAAAGCCTACAATGTTAAAAGTTTAATGTGCTTTTAAAACTAGCTGGCATAAGCAAAAATTAATTTTAAAATGCAACAAACTTGTTGTTTTCAAGGACACTGAAAATGTAATTAAAGTAAGTCAAAGTCTTGTATTAGTGAGGAAAAATTATGGTAGCAAAACAGACAAATCATCTATGTAAAGAATTATTTTTGCCTTTACACTTGAACCTATATGAATTTTCATTGTTAGCTTTACCTTTCTAAGTTAATGGAAATGATTTAGTGAATTTAATTTAAACACAGTTTCCAACTAATATTTTCCATTGTCTTTACTAACATTAGACCAAAATTAGTATTTTAATGCTGACATCAATGTACATAGCATATATCTTCTCTCTGATAATTCCTTTAGCTCTGGCCTAGGAACTAAAAATTTTTCAGGAGGAAAAGGGCAAGGGATGCCTACCTTTTTACGCTTTATTTCAATACAGTAGATCCTTTTTTTATACAAATCCAAATTAAATGAAAACCCAGAGTATAGAAAGTGCCAATCTTGCTCCTGGGGTGTTGATTGTAGCTACATTGGTCTAAGGACATAGGCAGACAAGGTTCTTTGGGTAAATGTGATATCTTTTATTAGACCAACTAAATAGTTGGAAAAATTGTTCTCTGCAAGCTTTTGGACACAAACACCCTTTTTCAGGCATAGGGAGAATCACCCTCCCTGTAGAGAGACTCTGCCTGTGCCTGAAGAAGGGTGTTTGTGCCTGAAAGCTTGCAAAGAATAATTTTTCCAACTATCTAGTTGGTTTAATAAAAGATATCACAATTATCCAAAGAACCTTGTTAATCTGGCTACTGGAAAGAGACAAATGCGAATAGCTGTGCATGCATAATTGCAGACATTTTGCTTGATCTTTTTAGGTACTAGGTTCTGTAATAATATTATTATGGCAATGGACTGTTGCATATGGTTTTTGCTCTGCTTATACGAACATTTCACTAATATGAAGAGGGGACTTTTCCACAGCATTCGGAAGAGGGTCTACTGTACATTAATTCCTTCTTGCATTCAGTAATTCCATATAGGACAGTTTTGCCACTTAACGCCATTTTTAGATGATGATGATGATGATGATGATGATGATGATGATTATTATAATATTTTAGTCCCCCATGTCAGGATGAACAACTAGTTTTGTCAATGCTTTTTATAATTTAGTCAACTGTACTGGGTCACTGTGGTTTCTTTTCCATTAAGTATAAATACAGCAGGGGAGGGCAAAATATGGCCCGTGGCCTGGATCTGGCCCGCAAGGCCATTCCATCCAGCCTGCAGGGCCCCTAAAAAATTTATATTTCTCTCTTTGGTTCCTGTCAAAAATGACAGGAAGCAGGGGCAGTAGGACCCAGGGGAAGCCCAGTGGGCTCCCACAACTGCAGGGCCTCCCCTGTTTCACCCCACCCCCACAGCTGGAAGCCCCAGCAGGGGCTTCTGGCCTAGGACCATGTGGCTGTTCTGTGTTGGAACCTCAGGTAAGGGTGGGGGAAGGGCAGGGAAGGAGCCCAGAGAAAAGCAGCCCAGGGAAAAGCAGCAGCCCCTCGCCTGCCCTGTGGCTGCCTGTGCAGGGCTGTCCTGAGCAGGCACAGGTGGGGGCAGGGCTGCTTTTCCTGTGCTTAGCACCAGCTTGTAACGCACTCCCACTGCCAGCCTGGGCTCTGTGTTGGCTCTAGGCTTGCCATCGGGGCTGCAGCAGCTGCGTCCCCCCCCCACCGCTTGCTGCTCCAGGCAGTGTTTGCTGCTGCTGCTCCCCACCTGGAGCTCATGCACTGGGCAGCACAGAGGGGATGGGGGGAAACACTGCCTGGCTTGGCAAGAGGAGGGGCTGCAGCTGGTGCTGCCATGCACAGCTCCGACGGGTGAGCCTGGAGCAGGGCCCAGGCTGACAGTAGGGGCGAGTTACAAGCAGGTTACAAGCTGGTGCTGCATGGGAAAAGGGGCCCCTGCCCTGCCCTGTGCCTGGTGCCCCACGCTGCAGCCACTCACAGACAACATGGAGCTGCTTGTGCCTGCTCAAAACAAAATGAGGGCAGGGGGTACATGGCTGGATGCCCTGCTTGTGCCCCTTGCCCCCCAGCCCTGCTGCCCCTGCCCCCCAGCCCAGGCTCTGTAGCTGTCAGCAGCTACCCAGAACCTGGACCAGCTGCAAACATCTGCTGCCTCTCCACCCTGGCCCCCACCTGTGCCTGCTCAGGACAGCCCCACACAGCACAAGTGGCTGCAGCAGGAAGTGCCAGCCATGGGGCAGGGTAGGGGCCACTTTTTCCCATGCTCAGCACCAGCTCATTCCCTGCCATGGAGCAGGGTGTCAGGGCTGCATGCTGCCCCCCACCCTGTATTGCGGGGTTGGGGGGGCACTGGGAGTGAGCAGGTACATAGGGCCCACACCGGTGTTTCAGGGCCAGTGCCGGCGGGGCCCAGAGCAGGGCAGCAGGAGTACAGGGTCCTGGCTGGCAGGGGCTCTATGGAGCTGGGCCAGCTACCCACTCTCCCTGCTGGTGCAGCCCAACCCAGCTCCACAGACCCCTGCCAACCTGCACCCCACTCTGGGCCCCACTGGGACTGGCTGTGAGGCACTGGTCCCAAGATGGTGACCAGGGGGTGGGGCACCTGTCAAGGGGTGGGGCTACCCATGTGGCCCTCGACAGCTTGTCAAAACTGGGTAAATGGTCCTCTGCCCAAAATAATTGCCTGCACCTGAAATACAGCCTCCCTTAGGGTCAATTCTTATACTCTTCTCTTGATTAATTTCTTGCCTTTCATAGACCAACATGTAGATTAAGGGCCTTCCATCAGGGTTTAGGACTTCCTGGGTTTTACCTAGTCCCTGCTATAAAAGACACTATCATATAGTTCTTTTCATAAAACTTATTGCTGAATCTATGTTCTTCAGGTGCTGTCGAGACTTAATATCATGTTTCATGTCTTCACCAGAGATGATTTCCTTCTTGTGATTGTGGGATTGGAATGACATGCAAAATTTTAGTTTTAGTTTAATATAAAATGGCAAAAATATTGCATTTCCTATATTATAGTCTATCCAACATTCAAACTAATATTTTGTTTACCTGTTTTATTGCTTTTGTGTTCTGTGCTGCTGGTTAAAATGATATTGCATAGTAACCTTCAAATTGTTTTCTTGATCAGTATGCTGAATTATTGTTCCATTTACCACATATTCTATAGCTTGTTTGCAGAATAATTATTTTACATTTTTCTATACAGTGGACTACCTTTGCCATCTACTAACCCATTAATCTAAATAGTCACAATCAAGATTTGTCTGTGCCATTCATCATTATTTATTCTCTCTTCAGATGTTTATATCATATGCAGCACTGAACATCATTTTCCCCCCTATCATTTAAATGATATATGAATTGAGCAACACAGGTCCTAAAACTAAGCTCCCAACTGCTGCTTTCATAAGCCATTTCCACTATTAGAAATGATCCATCTATATTGGCTAACCTTTCTTTACTGTTCTAGAAATAGTTTTCCAATTAGCATCTTAAATTCCCTTTTATTCCATAACCCTGAATCGTAGCCCAATTTGGAACTTTATCAAATGCAATTTTTACATCTGAATATACAACAGTCATTGCATTTTATTTATTTATCATGGTAAATAAAATTTCCAAGGAACTCTAGCTAGTTATTTGCAAATAATCTCCTCTCTTGCTAGTTATAGTGAGTTTATTTTATTTAACTATACTCTTCTAGGCATTTGATGATCTATGAAATGGTTAACATTTAAGAAGTTTTCCCTGCCTGCCCCCTTTCATTTTCACATCTGTGCAGGAGTTGGGTGTAGGCATAATTCTAATTTAGTCCAAACAGCAGTGGTCTGTGTATTCCTGGAACTTACAGCAATAACCTACATAACTCACTCATGGCTTCACAACTTGTGAATGTAAGTCTATGCCAAACTAATAGCATCACAACTTTTCATACTGCACCTTGCTGTTATATATTCTATGTACTGCATCTAATCTGCCTTCCTTAATGTTTTCTTTTATTCTTATTCTACTTTACATATGCATTATATACTTATTAGTTGGCGTAATGTTTTAAAAATATTTATTCTCCAAACCAGCAAAGAATAAGTAAAAAAAAATCTTTATAGTAGCCTGAATAAGCTGATATATTCAATTTATTCAGCTGAACATGCTGAATAAGCATAGCATCTGATGAAATAAACTGTTATTTACAAACGCTTGTGCCTCTCTGAATTAAGTAGTCTATAAGGTCCCACTCTGCACTGCCTGCTGCCTGACTTCAGACTAACATAACTATGACTCCTAGTTCATGAGTCTGAATAGTTCTCATTAGCCTGAATAGTTAGATATGTTTCAGATACTGAAATAAAATAAGGTATGTTTAGTGCAACATTACAACAGACTATTATAGAATGTTTTTATCCAAATGCATAAGGGGAGCGGGGAGTGAAGTGTATTTATTTTGTGTCTGAAAGCCATATCACACACTTTCATCTTGACATACCATCTATTTTGTCCACATCAAAAACAGAAAGTATCTGCCTGATACAGTGCTTTTAATTTAATTGACCTATATACACATCCATCCTACCTCTTGGTTTGATTGATAGAGCATCTGCTGAACATGTGTTGGCAATGGAAGCTGTTTGGTTAGTCCCTGGCCTTGCTATAATAATTCACTTCATTCTTCTTTCCTTATATTAAGGAATTCTCCAATTTACAATCCAGAGTGAGAATAGTCTTTAATTTAACATCCTCTATTTGAGATTAGTTAGTATGAACAAGTGTTCCACCCTGATGCGCTATATATACAACTGTAAAATGTGCACTTAAATATGCCATTACTTCTGGCATTGTTCATCTTTTGTTTGCTTTTCTGAAAACAGAAGCATCTGTAACCTGTTTATTAATGGATAACAGCATTTATATTTTTAATGCACTGCCATTGACCTCTTTGATTCCACCTCCGATTCATATCTGTCTACTTGCATCTGAATTATATGTTGTCTTTGTGTGGGGATTGATGTTCTTGTTTGGGATTTTTATATTCAATGTTAAAGAAATGAGAAAGTAATGATACTTAAATCTGCCACTGGGAGACCTAAAAGTCAATACACCATGAAGGATGTCAAGTTCAAGAAAGAAGATGAGTAGTTACCGTGTCAAAATTAATGAATCTAATAGAAAAAGAAGTCTGTTACTACCTGAGAAGTGCTGCTGAGGAGAAGAAAAAACAGATTACTGTTACCCAATATAATGAAGAACTCAGTGTGCTCAAACAGAGATAAGATAACAAAGATGAAAATCCATAGATAAAAGGAATTATGCTTTGTTGGATGATAAACCATCTACTTTAACTGACGGATGTGTGGTGGGAAATAGAATGAGGTGTGCAACGTAAGAGAATTTATTAGTTACAGAAGAAGAAAGATTGGATCTGAAAATCACTGCAGTGAACTGCTATTACCATCACATGGAAAGAAGATTGCTGTCCTGGCTGAAGAGCATAGAGAACAACTCGGTGAAGGTACTAATTATGGGGTCATTGTGGCAAGATATAGAGTATTTTGATTTCAATTCAGCAAACCACTTAAACATATACTTAATTTTAGGCGGACAAGGTTCTTTAGGTAAATCCAATACCTTTGACTAGACCAACTAAAATAGCTGGAAAAATTATTCTTTGCAAACCTTTGGGTACAAGCACCCTTCTTCAAGTATTCTTGTCTTTGATAGATTTTTGGTGTACATTCATTTTGGTATGCAGTTGTTTGGTTTCTCCTACATATTTTCCATCAGGGTATTTAGTGCACTGGATAAGTTATATAAAATTTCTGGAGGTGCAGGTGTAAGATCCAGGAATGGTGATGGTTTTCTGTAGTGGGCTGTGGTTATTGTGGGAGTGGTGGATATGTGTTGGCAGGTTTTGCATTTCTTGTCCTGGCATGGTCTGGATCCATTCAGTGTGTTTTGGGCCATAGGGAGTTTACTTCTGGTGATGAGGTTAGTGAGGTGTGGTGTTCTCTTTAAGAATTGGGTTTTCTTCTAGTATGGATTGCAATTGTTTGAGGATTTTCCATATACAGTGAAAGCTCTGCTTTCCAGCATCCCTGGAGAATGGGGTGGGGTGGGGTGGGGTGGTGTGGTGTGGTGGTGCTGGTTAATCAAATATGCCAGTTATCTGAGAGTTATACTTATCTCCAGCCTGGCAGGTTGGAGGTGTCTTTGCCTGTTTGGGCCACCACCCCTCCTGCTGCATCTGGTGCACCAGGGCTTTCACTCCCTGGTGTCAGTGTGCCAGGGGACAGGGAGGGGGCCCTGCACAGGCTTCTTTGCCCTTGGCCATGGTCCATGAGGAAGAAGTGGACTTGGGTTGTGGCGGCGAAACTGGAAGTGCCACAGTGGGACAGATGCTGGTTAATAGAGCATTCCAGATGGAAAAGTGCTGGATAACACAGCTTTTAATGTAGGTTCCAGGGAAGAATGGTATGTCATAACTAATGGTGTGCAAGTCATGGGGATTTTCTTCCTGTACTGCAGGAATTCTTCACGTGGTATCCGGGTGGCTCTTTCAAAAGTGTGATCTATCTCTCTGGAAGAATGTCCTTGTTGGCTGAAATCCCTTTTGAGATTTGTGGGGAGATGATCATGGGTGTTCTCAGTGCAATTTCAGTGATATTGGAGGTCTTGGCTGTCTATGACAGCTTTCTTGGTGTGTTTAGGGTGATTGCTGGCTCTGTGCAGATATGTATGTTGGTAGCGTGATTGCTTAATTTTAAGCATTTAATGTCTCATGGAAATCACTTGGGTACCTGTGTGCTTGAAGTGAAATATGCTTAAGTAATTTTTTGCGTTATGACCCAAGTCCCAGCTACCATTTTGGAATGCATGCTATGTGCCTAAAAGGAAACTGACCTACATACAATTTATGAAAAGTATCTTGCAACTTAAAGAGTGTATCTACACTAGATGTTTACTGAGCAGTTGACTATTATTAGCTATGCAGTAAATGTCTTGGCATCTACACATGCCTGCTGGAGTATGCCTCTCTGGAATGGGCTTCCAAGAGAGGTGGTGCTATCACCTAGCTTGGAGGTCTTGAAGAGGAGGCTAGATAGTCACCTGGCTGGGGTCATCTGACCTCGGTCCTCTTTCCTGCCAGGGGCAGGACGTCGAACACGATGATCCATTGTGGTCCCTTCCAACTCTACAATCTATGAATCTATGAAGTCACCCCCCATTCCCACCCCCCTTCACCCCCTGGATGAACCCCTGCAGCTCTGTCCCACTCCCAGCCCTAGGAACACATTCACCACCCTGGCTGGGCAGCACCCCCAGCCCCTGCCCCATCCCCACTCCCTCCCTCACTGTGGGGGCCTCAATCTGCCCCACCCCATGCCCCTTCCCTCCCCTACACCTCTTCCCACCCATTAGACTTACCTGCAGGGAGCTGGCTACCTGGCTGTGCTCCTGGTCATGTGTGCAGCAGCACCTTTAATTTTGCAAGTTCTCCTGCGCACTCCTGCTGTTGATTGGTGGAGGGGCCATGCTTGCAGCTTGCTCCTTAGCCCCACTGGCCCATGCATTAATTTGCCTATATGCTCCACAGTACATTGATCTGTGGGGAGCATTGCCAGGATGGCAGGGTGGCCCTCAGAGCTCTCCTAGCTGGGCTGCTCTGCCTGGGCTATACATGCTGCACTTGAGTAAACTATGGAACTTATTGCTCCAGAATTAATTGCTCCTGGGCACACATTTAAATGGCATGTCCAGGAGCAATGAACTGAAGAGGAATAAGCTCCAGAGTTTATTCAGTGCTGTAACTGCACATATAGATGTGCCCAAAAATGCATCTTATAAAATTGTGCCTTAAGCAAATTGTTTTATAAAATTGAAAACCATAAGGGAAGAAATTAGAAACATGAGATAAACTACATAACATTTAGGGGAAAATGACCAACTTTCTTGAAATAAGAGAATGATTTTTTGCATGGTGTCTTCTGCTCTGCCTATGACAAAATTCTTGAAAGAATGTTACTTCCTATATGTCTGTCAGCACCTAACACAGGGGCGGGCAAAATATGGCCCATGGGGCAGATCCAGTTCGTGTGCACCTAAGCTTTCAGAAGAATGATTTGATAACATATTGAACTAATTCTAACTAAAATTGTCCTGTAGCATCAAAATATAGTACAAAACTGAACAGCTGCACTAACTGGGACTCATTCTTGTGTGCCTTTGAAAACATGAGGTTGATCAGTAACTGTATGATATAATTGTTACATCTGCATGCTCCCATAGAGATACAAGTGCAGAAATGATGCTGTAGCTTTAGCCCTGTTTCACTCAGAGTTAAGTGATGGTGACGGACAGGGGGGGACAAGGCTGAACTCCTCAACGAGTTCTTTGCCTCAGTGTTCCTAAGAGTGGGGCAAGACAAGTCTCTCACTGGGGTTGTAGAGAGGCAGCAGCAGGGTGCCAGACTACCATGCGTAGACCCTGAGATGGTGCAGAGTCACTTGGAAGAACTGGATGCCTTTAAGTCGGCAGGCCCGGATGAGCTCCATCCGAGGGTGCTGAAGGCACTGGCCGACATCATTGC
>NW_005843268.1:132281-134774 GCF_000455745.1 Alligator sinensis | reverse complement strand
GTGGACATGTCGGAGGGCAGGGAACAGCTGCAAGCAGATCTGGACAGGTTGGACAAGTGGGCAGAAAACAACAGAATGCAGTTCAACAAGGAGAAATGCAAAGTGCTGCACCTAGGGAGGAAAAATGTCCAGCACACCTACAGCCTAGGGAATGACCTGCTGGGTGGCATGGAAGTGGAAAGGGATCTTGGAGTCCTAGTTGACTCCAAGATGAACATGAGTCGGCAGTGTGACGAAGCCATCAGAAAAGCTAATGGCACTTTATCGTGCATCAGCACATGCATGACGAATAGATCCAAAGAGGTGATACTTCCCCTCTATTGGGTGCTGGTCAGACCGCAGTTGGAGTACTGCGTGCAATTCTGGGCACCGCACTTCAAGACGGATGCGGATAACCTGGAGAGGGTCCAGAGAAGGGGCACTCGTATGGTTAAGGGCCTACAGACAGCCCTACGAGGAGAGACTAGAGAACCTGGACCTTTTCAGCCTCCGTAAGAGAAGGTTGAGAGGCGACCTTGTGGCTGCCTATAAGTTCATCACCGGGGCACAGAAGGGAATTGGTGAGGTTGTATTCACCAAGGCGCCCCTGGGCTTTACAAGAAATAATGGCCACAAGCTAGCAGAGAGCAGATTTAGATTGGACATTAGGAAGAACTTCTTCACAGTTAGAGTGGCCAAGGTCTGGAACGGGCTCCCAAGGGAGGTGGTGCTCTCCCCTACCCTGGGGGTCTTCAAGAAGAGGTTAGATAAGCATCTAGCTGGGGTCATCTAGACCCAGCACTCTGTCCTGCCTATGCAGGGGGTCGGACTCGATGATCTATTGAGGTCCCTTCCGACCCTAACATCTATGAATCTATGAATAAGTATACAGTGATTTAGCTCATTTGTAAAAGCTACTACACATTACTGGGCGCATCTATGTGTGTGCTTTAATGCTTATTAACCTATTGTAATGCGCATTAAAGTATCAGTCACAAAAATGTGCTTTTTAGTTAATGTGCATTGCAATAGGCTAATGCATATTAAGCATTACTTAAAAACCATGCTGTTTAGTAAATGCACATTAAGACAGGCTAATACACATTTTCCTTGTACCTCACAATGGAGGGCATTTGTATGCATGCATGCACTACCATGGTGGGCACTTTGAAAATTGCCTGGCACTGCAGCATGTGCAGTTGTACAAGAACTGAAATGTGGGTCAGTGCTGAGAAAATGGTGGTGGAGCACTTTTGAACTAAAACACATTGGAGGTGCTTTAGTTCAAAAGTGCGCTGCCACCATTTTGTACATGCTGACGTGCATTTCACCGCTTATACAACTGCATGCTCTGCAGTACAGTGTATGCAGACTGCTCCAATGTACCAGATCTCCGATGTATCCCTGTACAAAAATGTATACGTGTAAATGCCAAGAGGTACTAGATTTGTTGCACATTAACTAAAGTGTGTTAATGCACGTGTAGATGCTCCCACTGAGGGTCACTTTCTCCTTCCCTTGTTAAAGCAGTTAAAAGCTTACTCTCTCCATGGCCCTTGATTACATTTTAATGTTCTTTGTTTATGTATAATGGAATTGAGAAAGCTATTCTTTCAAGTTCTCATAAGAGATTTCCTGATCAAAATGGAGCAAGAATTCTTTGCAGAACTTTGAGATGGAAAGAAAATTGCACAGCAGAAACAATGGAAGGCAACACACAGTTGATTGGCCATATGGCTGATTGGACATTTGATTGTTTGGCATTCTTCTGCATTGCTGATGGCTACATCTCATTATGTGATATCAGAGGCTCCCATACCTTCTCTTCCTTCTTCTTGACTCCAACTTGTACAGATTGCAAAGTGTATTAGGCTTTTGCTGGCTATTCTTGGAAATATTTTCCCACAGAAAAACTTTTGGAAAATGTGGCTGCCTTTAGATTATTTGTTCTTTGTCCCAGGGACACTGGGGCTAGAGGGAAACCCTGGCCCAAAACCAATGAAAAAGGAAACACGTACTTACCCCTTGCAGGAGCCAAGGACAGCAGAGGAGCACACGCCGGGAAATCACACGTGCGTTTTGTTAGCCGTGCTCACATCCAGCTGAGAGTGGGTGACGTCAGCGAGAGATGCCACCTGGCGGGAATAAAGCGGCCCTGGGAGCAGCGCCGAGAGGCTGCAGGAGACGACGGAGCCCGCGGGGAGGCCCGAGGTCACAAGCGGGCACGCACGGGGTTTCTCTGCCTCGGGCAGAGAAAGCTGCAGCAGCGCTGGGAGCGCGAAAGCGGAGAGAGCCGCAGCTACGAGAACGCCAGCTGCAGAGCCGGCGAGAGAGCCGGTAGGAGAGCGGGGGAGGGAACCGGTCGTGGAGCCAGTGGAAAAGCTGGCAGGGACGCTGGTGAAGGAACTGGTCGCGGAGCTGGTGGAAAAGCCGGTGGGGATGCCGGTGAAGGAACCGGCTGCAGAGCCGGTGGAAGAGCCGGCTGGGACGCCGGGGCAGGGGGCGGGGGGAAAG
>NW_005843268.1:123960-132107 GCF_000455745.1 Alligator sinensis | reverse complement strand
TTGGGAGGGCGGGCTGGGATGCTGGTGCAAGAGCCGGCAGGGAAGCCGGTGAAGGAACCGGTGAGAGAGCCGGCAGGGAGGCCAGGGAGGAAGCCCGCAGGGGCAACAGGACCTCGGGTCTCGCAGTCCTCGGACCGGAGTCCAGCTTAAGACATCGAGTCAAGCTGGTTGGGGACGAGGGAAGAGACCAGGCGGGGTCGGCTAGAAGAGACTGAGACCCCCACGATCAAAGGTGGTGTTTGCCGGGGTGTAGGGGAGGTTGGAGCCCCGTGAGTGCCCGCCGAAGGCGTGACGGCACTGGAGGCCGTGGCGAGGGGGAACCCCACCACTGAGGGTCCAGATAAGTTCGTGGCTGGTGAGTTTCGGGGGTCTGCCACCGTCACCCGGGGCACCCTCTGGGGGCCGCCCGCAGGACCGGGGCAGACCCGGTCAGCCACCCGAGCCAAAGCAGCCCGAGAATGTCTTTTGGAACAGCGGCGGGCACATTCTTCATATAACTTTGACATATATCCTTCTTCCTTATGCATATAGAGGTTTGACCTCAGTTCTCTGAGTCCATTAACCCTCTGCTTGGGCAAAAGTCATAGCATTTTCCAAGTTTCTCTTTTAATTGTTTATCACTTCCTAGCTATGACTAGGCTAGAATTACCCTGAGGACAGACTCATATTTTTCAACTGCTTTTGCTTTTGATCACTGGCCAAAGTAATAAATTATAACAATGTTAAAAAAAAGAAAAGAAAACGAAAAGTAACTAAGGTTGGAGCAACCTCCATCTTAGAAGCCTGAGGAGGAGATAAACTTCCTGGGAATGGAGTTCCTTCAAACAAACAAAGACAAATAAAAGAGATTGAAGGAGAAGCACGAAGGCACATAGGGCAGTAAGATATATAACTCCAAGGCAAAGGCAGCTAGATGTCTAACTATCATTAGCAGATTTGAAAATATCTCCCTACATTTGTGTGAGGGGTTTCAGGGCATGACAATAAGGCTACTATTTCTGTACTACTGTCATTAGCTCTTTGATACTTTTTTCTCCTCTGCCCCATGCTGTGACTCCATTTGGAACTATTAACTGGAGGGCCTGGCTGAGGGCGATACAAAGTTCCTTTAACTCTCTCAAGGGCTCGGTTGAAATCAGCTGAAGAAAAACTAATTTTTTGTTGAACTCTGGAGGCTCTGTGTTCCTGTTGGGTCATCCTGGCATCACCCCATCCCCTAGCACTTTGGGTGGGTGTTATGAACCCACAACATCTTGAGGTATTTGTGGAACACCTCTCTTGAATTTTACTGATCTGGTGTATGTGTAGTCTATATGTGTAGGTAGCACTAAGCTGTGCTTAGATTTTAAGTTTATATGAATGGTGATATAAATGGATTTCTTATATGTTAGATAGGGCCAGGATTGCATAGTGTGATAATGATTTTGCAGGTGTCACCCCCTAAACAATGAGTTTCACACCTGAGAAAGACTCAGAATCTAAATGTCTAAAAGAAGTAATAATTGAGATTTAGCATCCACCAATGATGAACTTAGATTTTAAAAGAGGAGACCCGCAAGAATGACACCTGGCTAGTCAGGCTATCCAGGGAAGAACATTTCTCTTAGTGGGAAAATTGAGAGACAGTATCTTTAGGATATGGGATTAGTAATCATTATACATGAGAGGATATAAATATTCTCCTGGTCATAACTGGAGCAGGAAAGACTTCTGGTCTGGTACAAAAATATAGCTTTGCAAGACAGGAAGTTATGTGTATAGTATGGGTTCCCAAGAATCCAGTGGATAATGTATGTAAATGGTCAATTAAAAAATCTTGCCATGGGGAAAAGTTTGTCTTTAGTTTTCCTGGGCATTGGAAATGACTTTAGGCTCTCAGCCAGTTGGCTGATATGCTGACAGGAGAAGTTTCAGGAAGTCCTGACAGGAAGGTCAGAGGCAGCAGTGGCTTTTTACCTGGTTGAAGTAAGAGGTGGGCTGCATTGAACTTGGGGCTAAGTTGCAAGGATAAGGTAAAATGATCATTCTGAAACTTTTTTTCTTTATTTGTATACTAGTTGAAGGACCTGTTCTTTGCCTGGGTCATTATTTTTGTAATTGTAGTGTTTATTTTCAAATAACTGAGTACAATATATTTGGGTAAAAAATACTGTTTATTTTTAAAGAACATAGTACAACACATTTAACATTTAATATTGAACATGGAGCAACATTTGAAATGACATCCAAGTGAATGATCTTTATTGTACAACTTCTTTGTAAACAATGTTTGCGGTATTTCCAGTTGGCACCAGTATATATAACCCTTTTTGAATACCAACTCTGGAGCAAGCCACATATAACTGTCTGTGTGAAAAGCATTGTTTCCTTAAACAGTCACTGGAAGCCCAAAAAACGGTTAGTGAAAAATAACCTTCCTATAATATTCTTTGGGTAGTATTCTCTGCTTTTCGAAGGTTTAGAGTAGATAGGACCAGCCATTCTTGAGTTATAAGTGAACATACATACATACCTACAGACATATACTTCATTTTATAATAATTACAGTTGAACTGAATTCTGAATTTATTGCATCCAAAATGGACTGGTACCAGTTTACTATCTGAGAAGTGAAGTAATCCCAGTCACTGGAAGACCCAAAAAGGGTCAAGTAAAAAACAACCTGCCTATAATTTTCCTTGGGTGGTATTCAGTGATTCTGGAAAGTTTAGAGTAGATAGGAACAACCATTCTCAAGTTTATAAGCAAACATACATACATACACTTCATTATATATATAATATATATAATATATATATCTATCTGTAACTCAGCTTATGGTTATTGATTCCTTGCAATTGCTCTTTTTCTTATAATAAAATATTTTATCTTTTATAACTCAGTTATTGTCAAGGATAAGTTTGATTTAATAGCATTTGCCCATACATGCAGGCCTCTTCTATGGAAGGGGCATTTAAACATTTCTGAGCACATGACTTGACAAGGGCGTGGTTCTTTTAGCTCGCAAAGTCCCCTCTTATAAATCCAGCTGCGGCAGTACAATATCAGCCTCCTGGAGAAGTGAATTTTAAGTTGCTGAGTATTTGCTAGACTACTGCCTGTCCATCAGGAATTATTCAAGCCTCAGCAGAGAACATTAATTGTTATTACTATTTGTAATTATTATTTAGATTTATATCCTATCCAATCCAGAAAGACTCAAAGTGTCTTACAATAACATACAAACAACCCACAAGATAAGAAACAATAACAAATTCTCCAATCATTACCCTGAAATGTGTGAAGGCCCAGATTCAGAAACATAAGTGCTTCAATTCCTTAATGAGTAGGGATTGACTAACATGATTAAATGTAAGCACATATTGAAATTTCTTGCTGAATCAGGGTCTAAATGTGCAACTACAACATGTTAAAGAGTTGAAACATGCCAAACAAAGAAAGTATACTACTTTCTTCATCTAGATTAATTTGAGGTCAGCCTTGTATGTCAATAAGGAATCAATGCCATTATTTCTTTATGGTATTTCTAAAAGGCATCCATTTAGTTTAAAAATCTAGTTAAATACTAAACAATGTAAGATATAAAGCCTTTACAGAGTGAACATAAAAATTGTCTAAGTCACATATGATAAATGTAAGATATGGGAATTGGTTGTGCACAAAACAAAAACCAAAGCAATATATAACACTGTACAACAAACAAGGTCACAGCATTGCAAGAAAAGACAAAATAAAATTCATGCACAGAAATATTTCAGGCAAAGATAACTCTGCATTTGTCTTTTGAAGCCAGACAAGGACAAAAAAAAAAGAGATTGTCACCTCATAGTTAGTAGTAGCATATCCAAGTTATAATGTGGAAGCAGAAAAAGGTTGATGTACCAATAATGGTTAGATACCCAGAGTAATAAACTGCTTAAGTTACTGCTATTTCTAGCTTTTTGGAAGTAAACAAATTTGTAAAAAGTGAGCCCATTACAGAAAATGTTTAGAAATTTCAGAGTATTAAAAAGACAAAATAGAAACATTTCATGCTTTCTGGCCCAGAGCAGTTACTTTAACAAATTATACAGCATGCAAGTGATATGTCCTGAAATTGCATTTTCATATTACTATATAACCAAAATAAAAGACATCAGCAGCAATGAGTCAAAGTAGAAGTATCACCTACATACAGTCGAAAACTATATAACCACAATTTTCAGGATGTATGACTTGTCCATTTCCATCAGAACTTCAAGCTGAATGTTCAGTTCCAAAAATTACTTGAGTAATTGCAATATATTTTGTCTTCCCTCTCTTTCCTCACTAAACATGTAGAACGGTCCCTTATCACAAGGGTAGGCAACCCCCAGCACAGGTGCCAGAGTGTGGCGTGAGAAGGCATTTTGCTTGGCATGTGTGCCTCGGGGTAGACAGCAGGGAAGGGACTGGGTCCATGTTGCCCTAACAAGGATTGGACCCCTTGCAGCTCCCCTGCTGTCCGCCCCTGGCATGCCAACATCTTACAAGTCAAGGTTGCAGGTCAACATTGGCACTGTGCCCAAAAACATTGCCAACCTCTGCCTTATTGCTCTAAATGCTTTCTGCTTCTTGCCTGATCAGCTTATGTAGAATTAATTCTTTCTCCAACATAATTATCAGTCAGTCCATGGTTTCATTTCTTCTGATGGCTACAGGGCTCCTCTTCTCTTCATTTTCCTATTTATCTCATTTGTTCTGAATTTCTTCTAGTCTAGGCCCAAATGAACATATCTCCAATCCATCCTGGACCTTTCTGATAGCCTCTGACTGCCAAGCACAGATACACTTTTTGGGATCTAGTTTTAGACAACGATCAATATTTGGCTACTCCTGCCTCACTGATTTTTCTGTAGCTAGTGCAGCGCTTTGTTATTCCTCTTACTGCAATTCATTTATCATTACTCTTAGTGCTTCTCTTTAAACTGTTCCTTGTTTAGGGTGAAGAAAAACTCAAATCTTCAGGGTTAGAAACTTTAACTGCCAAACCCTTGGCTTTAACTGAAACAATCTAGATAGATCAGTCCATTTGAAAAGACACAGAAAAGTTGAGTCCTGTAACATACCAACATAAGATGGACAATGGACAGATCAAGTGGTGATACAATAAATGAAACTATTTTTGGGAACCAGTATTGGGAGCCAACTATTTCCCCAAAATAGTGTTATTTGATTATTGTATCAACATTTGAGCTGTCCATTATTCACCTTAAGTTGCTATGTATGTTACAAGAGACACCTTTTTTCACGTGTGTGTATGTGTGTGAGCGTGCACATATGGGTGGATCTAGGACTTTGAAAAGGCCGATGTGATACATCATCACATAATGCTCCACATTTTTCAGCAGTTGAAAAGAAACTATAGGCTTCACTAATATTCTAGGGCCAGAGGGCTATATTATTCAGTATAAGATCAACTCACGAACAAATATAACTTTATTGTAATGTGCAATAATTTACTATATCATATATTTTGTATAAAAAACATAACAGACTATGAAAAAATAATCAAAACATGCTGTTTCGTTCATCCTGTTGCTATGAGAATAAGATGCATATCCCTTTTTTCAGTTTCATAAAACAAAATCTAGCCTTCTTGAGCATCTTGAGAGTGCATTCAATGCTTTACTGAAAATTATTTCCACACCTTAGTCAATGTTCACCTGAGTTAACATTTCCACACTTGAGTTAATGAGTTAAAGACAGTGTGCAGAGCAGTGAAATAGGAGCTAGATTACCAGCAGAAATGCAGAAGAAAGGATACTTTGGTTAGTGGAATATCAAGACCTTGAAAAGGAGAGAATGTGTTTAACACCTATGGCATGAAGAAATTAGGAGGAGTCAAACAGATTATAATGATCCATTAAATCAATTGACTCCCTCACTGCTGCCTGAATAGAAATGCAGCTGCCAGTGTCAGGCAGTTGGTTTTAAACTCTTGGTGGAGCAGGAATCAAAGGAGGGTGCAACTGTATGGCAGGACACCCCCAAATCTGCCCCTGAGTATGTGCATGTGTGCATGTATGTGTCTGTGTGTACGAATGAAAAGATATCATATAGGTGTGTGTGTGTGTGTGCGTGAGAGAGAGAGAGAGAGAGAGAGAGAGAAGAAACCACGTCATTTACTTTGAGTAGGAGAGAATGGTGACTTTTGGATGTTCAGCAAAAGGAAAAATGTGTGCTTGCCAAAAAGGTTGTGATTAGGTTTGATCAAATATGAAGTGATTTGCCAGTGTTCAACTTCTAATAATATTTATAATGGGCAGTTTTTAAAACCATACAACCATAAAAGAGTTGTTCATGGAAAGTAAACAAAAAAGTTTGTGGAATGACATTTTTCTCCTATATAAAGTATTCTTAACATATTTGTTCTACCTTGGGGTAATAGATTTATCCTCCTCTGGAGTTTAAAACTAAAGGTTAAAATATAATTTGTTGATAACTTTGGTCATAACAAGCTCTGATTTTTACTACTTCCCCTGGTTCCCTGTCCTGCTCATGTATGCTAATCAAATCAAGACCATAGTTCCTGATTTTGTAGTGTTTACAGATCTCTGGGGCCTCGTGGTCCTTATTCCGGAAAAAGACTGCCACCTCTGGAACAACTAGTTGGCAACTTGAAAATCCAAAAGGTTTTGGATTGAGTTGCAGTCTGGGTTTAAAGATCTTGTTTTTTGTTTTGGGGGGAGGGAGGAGAAATATTATCTGAAATGAAATATGATTAACTTGTGTGTTTAATTCAGTAACTGCAATATAAAGCATAAAAACAAATTTGAAATGTAATATTTCAAGGTATGTATTTGAATGTTTAAATGCATATGAAGCCAAGGGACCCATTTCTGGCTGCATGAAATAAAGTATCGACATTTGATTTATTTTATTTCAGTGAATTTGGTTCTACTATACTAAAATACAAGTACCTATATGTGGCTATACTTAGTTTAATACAAGTGCCTATAGTTAAGCTAATAAAATAATGGCGGTAAAAAAAGGGTTAATCTGTGTAACAACCTTGAAACCAAAGCACATGGTATGAAGATACAACTGTTAAGTTTTTGTAAGATATTTTTTGTCCTCTGACAGTAATTTTATGAAAAAAAATCACTCCTAAGCAGAACCACTCATAAAAGAGAGGTATTATGTTGTTATAATTGGGATCTAGCAGTCTTACCTATATTCTGGGAAACTTAATCAACGATTATGGAATATTGCAGTCACTTATAACAATACTGTTACTAGAAATGTGCAAAGGGGAGAAAAAAAGACTGAATTACTGTAGGTACAACAGCATTCTGATATACTCTAAAGAATAGACATTTGAAACCAAAAATGAAAGAGCAATAATTAATGTTCTGGACATTATGTGTAATTAGTGACTGAAATAATAAGATGGGCTATTTTCTCACATTCCTTTTTGGGGTCCTTAAAAATAGATTAATTGCTGAAATGAGTTGTTGATTAATCTCCAGAAGAGGGTGAACTGCTGTCATCTTTTGTTTACTAAGGAGACTTTCAGCCAGATCTGAATCCATCTATTAGGTGCCAACATGAACCTTAGATATTAAGCATGATCCTATTTCATCCTTCTCAAGTTTCTGAAAGATGTTAAAATGCCTTGTTTTGTAACACACTTAAGATTAAGTCATACAAAGCAGTCAGCATTTTTCTTCTTTTTTTTCGTTTTCTTTTTTCTTTTTCTGCATTGATGTTTCTCAAGCACACAAACAGGGTGGAATAGGATCTCGTTTAGAAACTTAAATCCATTTAGATTCCTTATGGATGTCATCAGATTAGGGCCCCTTGTCCTTCACTGGTATACCTGACCATCACTGCTACACAAATGAGGACATTAATATTATTATGGTTGTGAAACTCTGCTCTACATCCCCTTCCCTCTGCTCAGACTCTCCTTTCTCATAACTTTTTGGCTTGTCCTGACACCAGCAGCACTTCATGGCAGCAGGATGAGCTGACATGATCTGGACTGGTAAAGAAGAGGGACTTGGCTAGACCAGCCCAGGATGTCTCAGAACAGAGTCCAGTACAACAGCTGTCATGGCTGGCTTGCCAGCCCAGAACATTTGTTTGCAGCTGACCAGCTGGTCTGTATCCTGAGAACATCAACA
>NW_005843268.1:107163-123929 GCF_000455745.1 Alligator sinensis | reverse complement strand
TTTCCCTTTTGTGTTGACTGATTCTGCCTGTTTTATTAAATGCAGGGAGAACATCTGCCATTCACAACTCAGAATTAACAAAACTAACCTTCCCTTCCCTATCCATGAGGATTGCTTGCCAGAATTAGAGACTGAACCAACATCCTCTCTCTGAAAGAGAAATTTTAATAGTTGTGAATGAAACTTAATTTGATTTGTTCAAGTTCAAACTGCTCAACCTTGTTTGGCTTGATTTCTTTTGTGTATCCTACTTAACATATTTCCAAACTCAGCCATGAATGGTAACGAAGCAGGTGGAGGTCTCTGGACTAAAACCCCCAAACCTTGTTTAAATGTCTAGTGTTTACACAGGCTCAGGGTCATGCCAACATCTGGCCCAATTTATTCTAGATAAATTAACATAACAGATCCAATGAATTCTTGAGAGACCAAGGGGGCCAAGAAGTGAGAGCAGGAGTACAGAGCTCATTTCAATTAGATGTCCCTTTCCTACCCTTTGCAGAAATCTTTTTGATTGGGTTTTTCAATTTTTGATTGGGTTTTTTAGCTTGTAAATTACCAGAAAGGGTAGCTCCTTAAACCTGTGTACTCCTCTACTGTGTTTTTTTTTAAAATTAGAACAGGTATGTCTGGTCCTCTATGTATTGGTATTTGCTTCTAAATACCAGTTATCTCACTTCTTTATGTTAATGTCAGTAATCACCATCTCTGTTAGGTAGAGGGTTCCATCATGGTCTGACATTGTCCTTGTTCTTTTTAATATGAGCATCCAACAGCAGAGGTACTGTTTTCCCTGTTTATGTCCTCTGTTGTTTTGCTGTTTATTTTGTGATGTTTCCCTTCTCTGACTGTATTTGAAAGGTTTATACCAAACAGCAGTAAGCTTTGGTACTGGGAGAAGAATATGAATCTTCAGGAAAATAGCACATTTAAAAAGAAATGTGTGACCAATATGAAAAGATAACATTGTTTGAATGCTTAAGCTTCCACTGCAATGATAAAACCCTGACTTAGAGCATAAAATGGTGTTGTTCTATACTACAGCTGAGCACAGTATACAGAGAGCCAGTTCTGGATTCTCTCTCTCATGAATTGAAAAATATTTCACATGGAAGAGACCTACCCAGGGCATTCAGCAGGGTTCAGGGGAAGGGAGGAGTCGGTGGGGGGAGAAGGGGGAGGGGAGTTTTTCAAAGGCATAAATATGAGTTGGTTGCCTAACTACCTTTTGTGATCATGAAAATCTCCTTCTTATTCTATTGCAGTGTCAGCAAAAAAAATCTCCTTTCCAGTTAAGCTCAAAACCTCTTGATCTCACTGCTTGCTTTCTGACATATTCTACGTATTCCACCTTTCCCTGCCCAATGAACTAAAAATGAAAAAGGGGATTGAAACAATTCAGACCTCCATATATTGCAAGAAATAAAATAACTCAGAGGCAGAAATACACATATATTTTTTCAGACATGGAGGAAAAAATAAGAACATAACCTCTACAGAGGTTAAGGTTCAGGAAATCAATATTTGTATCAGTATTCTAGCTAAAGAAGACCAGGTTGCTTTCTTTTTGGTTATTGCCATTCATTGATAGACCTGGACTTTTTATTTCAAATGTATTCTATTTTATATTTGCAAAATTATAAAATTTGCGTCTCACTCCTAGGGAAGGAATTCCTTCCAGTTCAATCTTAGTACTGCAGAACAGGCAATTCTAGCAGAATTCTGTTAGTTCAATGATTATAGTTTGAAAGTGGCCTATTGCTCTGATCCAGGTTGTTTCTGGACCGTGCTCTATTTCTTTAGAAACTCTGTTTTTGAAACTAAATAACATGGTCATCTTAATCTTAATCTCAATCTTAATAATATGGCCATCCCACCCCACATGGAAACATACGTCTGATTTGCAGTAAAACCTGTTGATCCTGGATTGGCCTTGTCACCCATCTTTGGACCCACAGATAAGGCAATCATGAAAGATAATCATCCTTTACTGCGAGGGATTGCCAATGATGATGAATAATATGGTGATTTTACTCCAGACGATAAAAAACCTTAGCATCCAATAAATTTGTACTAATTAATCTATTCTATACACAAAGTACCCTAGAATCATTCAAATAGTATCTGAGTTCCAAATGTGAGTTTTGTTCCAGTTGCATGAGTCAGCAACGTATATCTTGTCGGCAAAGATGCAGAACCTGCTGATTTCCAGAATTGCTTTCTTCTCAGTCATATCTTATGTTTACGTGCCCTCAGTGGTAAAATAAACATGGAAACACATCTGTGCAAATAAATTCAATACTACTAAATGACTTAATCTTTAATGACACCAGAAAAAAGACTCATGGGAAAATGTTAGCAAACAGTCATATCAGATCACAGCTTTTATAACTGTCTCACCATGGGATGCCACAGAGCAAGCTGTTTTCTGGTTTCATTAAATTATTTGGAAATTGCTTTGTGTTATGCAGCAGGGTGCAGTTCCAGAATATATTATGCTGTTGCCAAAGTAAAACAACCCCCCCCAAATAATAATAAAAATAAAAACAAAAACATCTGTGTTTGATTTGATAAATCTTCAAGTTACTTCTAGTGAGTGAGTGCTTGCTAATAACCTGGCTGTCCATACTTCCAAAAAGGTGATCATGCATAGATTATTTGTATTTAAGGTCTCTATAAAGACTTTCCTTGGAATAAAAAGGAAAATACAGATTAGAAGGAATGAACGTCACTGCATTTAAGAGAAAAAACAGTAGTCAGGAAATCTAGTTACTTCTAAAATCAGGAAGCTAATTCTGTTTTATACTAAGTTCCTTTACTTCACCCTGGCAGTGTGAATTGGCTTCAAAGGGTGCATCTAGACAAGCACTTGCGTGATATTTGCAGTGCCTCAAACCTGTTTGCGGCTCCCCAAATCACACATGGCACATGTGCAAATGTGCACTGGGTTGCAACTTTGCAGCAAGGTGCCAAAATTTATTAGTGATATTTCCTGGTATTAAAAAAAAAAAAAAAGACTGAAAAAAGGGGGGCAAAACCCTCCAGGAGCATGCACTGGAGCATATGGAGGTTCGGTCCTCCAGGGAGATACTCAAAGCATCTCTCTGGTTGCTGAGTGCCCCTGCAGCTACAGCACACTGCCTGGCGTGCTGAAGCAAATAAAAGTGCAGCAGGGCACCCAGGAGCCTGTCTGGCACCCAGGGCCTGTCCCGGGCCCAGACAGGCATCCAGGGCCAGCCAGACTACCTTGCAGCTAGGCATGTGGGCCAGCTGTGCCTGTGCCCCAGGGGCTGAACCACCTAGGCCTCAGCTGCAATCCAGAAAGAGTGGCAGGAAGCCCTGGAGGATGCGGCAGGGACCATGGCTGAGTACAGTAAGGCAGGTGTGGAGACCCAGCCAGAGGAGGCTGCCCAGGCTTGGCACTGGGGACCAAGCTGGAGGGCCAATGAGGTAGCTGACCTCCTGCCATTTTGGGGACAGAAGGACACATGGCAGCTGTTCACTGCAGCCCACCACATTGAACACATATAGCAGGCAATTGCTGCCCAAATAGAAAAGCCAGGGTACCACAAAACCTGGCAGGAGTGCTGGATGAAGGCAAAGGCCTTGTGGCAGCAGTTTCATGCTGTCCATGATGCCAACCAGTGCCTGCAGGCGAGGAAAATCACCATGCCCCACTATGAGGAGCTGGCCCACATCTTGGGGCCCACAGCTCCTAAGCCCCCTCCTTCATCACTAGGGGTGGCATGAAGCCAGTGGCAGCCAGTCTAATGACCCAGACGGACTCCCCAGAGGCAAGCCCCTCCTCCAGGACTGCTGCACCACTGCTGCCTAGCCATACCAGAAGCAACAGCAGTAAGCGACAGATGCTGCAGGCCAAACCAGAGGAAGGCCAGAAACAAGTCTGGAGTGACAGGTCTCCCACCTCCTGCAAGACAGCAGCGGGGCCAGAGAAGAGCCCAAGGAGTGACCCAGGGTGTTAGCCAGGTTGGTGAAGGCAACAACCTGGTGGTCTCAGCACCAGGCCTTACCGCCATCAGAGGCCTAGTACAGCTCCAGCTTCCCTCACCCCCAACCCAGGGCTCAGAACCTGCGGCCTCCCAGCTGAGCTGGCTGCCTGTCCCTGAGACCTGGTATGTCCTGCTCAGGGCATAGGGAATTGGGAGCCTCTCCCCGCCACCCTGCCCCTCCCTTCTTCCCTGGACCACTTGACCTTGGGCCCTGCATGCACCTCAAGCCCATCTCTGCCACCTCCCTACTACCTCTCCTCCCCCCACAGATGCTGTTCTCAGCCTCCACTTCCCCCTGGATGAAGTTCTGGGAGGAACTAGGCAGGGGCAGTTTGCCCAAAGCAGCACATTTAGCCCCATACCAAAGTGTACATTCAGGCACGTGCACTGAGGCACAAATCTCCAGACAAATTTGTGCTGCTACAAGTACACTCCCCTGCATGTGCGGACATACCCAAACTGGGCATAAATGTAATTTTGACCATATTCAAATCCCCTTTTACATTGCCAGAATATGGCAGACAGTCCTAAGCATAACTGGAAATCAGATCCAAGATCTGTAGCCAGAAATTGGTGGGTACTGACTAGAAAAATTGCGATGCAAAGAATTTCAGAGAGACATGGAATGGCACTTGGAGACCCATCTAGACATTAGCCCCATATTTATTATGTCTGATTATTGTTTTTGATTAGTTATACTGTAGTAGGACCTAAAGACATAATAAGTATTAGTACTTCAGAGTGCAAAACATGGTATAAACACTCAGAACTAAATCGTCCATGCCTTAAAACACAATACAATCTAATTTACATACCTAATGTGCAATCTATTTTTTATACTTCCTATATTTTTCACAATTTCTGCTAATAGTGAAGTCTCATAGCCTCCCTTGCTGTGCTACCTCATAGCGTTATGATAGCTATATCTTTTCTGTTTTCTTAACTAATACTATCATGGACATATTTAAAAAATAGGAATAAAGATGTCTTATAATAAAAGCAATATAGTGTAAAATACACATAATCAGAGACTAGCACGTCACTCCAAAGCAGCTTGAAGATGCTGTATGGTAGATCCTACATGATTTTTCTATTTCTGTGACCACAGACCTGATCTAATGCTTGCAGAAATCAAAATAGTGACTGCCATTGTTTTCCATGGCTTTGCATCACAAGTGAGATGACTTAGTCTGCTTTTTTAGGCATAACTTTTCAAGCTGTGGCTTCATTTTTAAGATAGCCAGCCATTCTCCAATTACTTTCAATGCTAAGGTGAAAGTGATATTCTTATTTTTTATGAGCCTTACCACTGAAAGAAATATTTCACACAAATATGATGTTGCAAACAAAAGAATCATATTTTAGAGCTTGGTTGCTGGAGCTTGTATGATCAGGTTTATACTAAACTTATATTCCCCCTTGAGGGAACCATTGCCCACAACATCAATCAAGTGTCCTTTGCCACCTATTTACAGTATGGACATGTCCACATGAGCACACACATGCAGGGGCCCACGTTTCTTATGGAAAAAATAGCAGCGGCATATATTTTTGTCACAGCTATTTGTCCCAGAGCATGCTTCTGCATGTGCAATTGGCAAATAGACCTGGGTGGGGTAAGGGAGGCTGGGGCCAGCACCTGTGTGGGCTCTAGAAGCCTTACCTGGGATCTTGGGGGCCTCCTGGGGCAGCACCAGTGCCAAGCTGGCCACTCAGAGCCTGGCCGGCAGCCAGAGCATGGTTTGGCCAGCCAGGCTCCCTTTTTGCTGGTGCATGCTGTTGCTGCATGCACCATGCTGCTTTTTACAAGGTTTGAGGTGCTTCAAACTGCACATGCAGGCTCATGGGGATGTGCCCTATGAGGCATATGAGACAAGAATGGATTATGTAACTACGCACATTGTTCCAAGAAAAGTTTTAAAAATACTTACCTTGGCCAAAGCCAAGGCTGCAATGGAACTTCAACTGGCTACTGTTATCAAGGATAACAAAAAATCTTTTTTTACATATGTGGGGAGCTGGAGGAAAAGCAAGGGCAACATTGGACCCCTGCTAAACCGGATGGGACAACTGATGACTGATGCCCAAGAAAAAGCCCACCTACTAAATGGGTACTTTGCATCGGTCTTTCACCAGTCCCATGGGATGCCCCTGCCCATGCCCAGGTGAGGGAAATTCCTTGCCCTCCATCAATGCTGACCTTGTGAAGGAACACCTAGAGAGGCTGGACACCTTCAAGTCAGCTGGCCCTCACAATCTACATCCCAGGGTAATCAAGGAGCTGGCTAGCATCATAGCCCATCCCCTGGCATGGATCTTCAAGAACTCTTGGCACTCTGGTGAAGTGCCTGAAGATTGGAAGAAGGCCAATGTGGTGCCTATCTTCAAGAAAGTGAGGAAAGTGGACCCGGCAAACTACAGGCCCATCAGTCTGACCTCTATCCTGGAGAAGGTCTTAGAAAAGATTATCAAAGAGGCTATTCTTAATGAACTGGCAACATCCTGAGGGATAGGCAGCATGGGTTTGTTGCGGGTAGGTCTTGCTTGACTAATCTTATTTCCTTTTATGAGCAGGTGACCTATCACCTGGACAAGGGAGATGAGATTGACATTGTATATCTTGACTTTAAAAAAGCCTATGATCTGGTATCCCATGATCACCTCTTGGCAAAACTGGCCAACTGCAGCCTCCAATCCACCATGATCTGCTGGCTGGAGAATTGGCTCCGTGGTCGGACCTAGAGGGTGGTGGTTGATGGAAATCAATTGTCATGGTACCTTGTGACCAGTGGGGTCCCTCAAGACTCTGTCCTTGGACCTATATTGTTCAACGTCTTCATTAATGATGTGAACATTGGAGTCAGAAGCAGACTGGCCAAGTTCGCTGATGATACCAACTTTAGGGTAAAGCATCCACACCAGAGGACAGGAGGGCGATCCAGGCTGATCTTGACAGGCTCAGGAAATGGGCAGATGAGAACCTGATGGTGTTTAACACTGAAAAATGCAAGGTTTTCCACCTTGGGAAGAAAAACCTGCAGCATGCTTATAGGCTTGGCAGTGCTACTCTGGCTAGCACTACGGATGAAAGGGACTTGGGGGTCATGATTGACCACAAGATGAACATGAGCCTTCAGTGTGATGCTGCAGTTAGTAAAGTGACCAAAACACTGGCTTGCATCCATAGATGCTTCTTGAGCAAATCCCGGGACGTCATTCTTCCATTGTACTTGGCCTTGGTGAGGCCGCAGCTGGAGTACTGTGTCCAGTTTTGAGCTCCACAATTCAAAAAGGATGTGGAGAAGTTTGAGAGAATCCAGAGAAGAGCCATGTGCATGATCAGAGGTCAGGAAAACAGACTTTACAATGATAGGCTGAGAGCTATGGGATTCTTCAGCCTGGAAAAGCGCAGGCTCAGGGGCGATCTGATGTCCACCTATAAGTTTATAAGGGGTGTTCACCAGTATCTGGGGGAAGATTTGTTCACCAGAGCGCCCCAAGGGATGACAAGGTCGGATAGTTATAAACTCTGGCAAGACCGTTTCAGGCTGGACATAAGGAAGAACTTTTTTACTGTCCGACCCCCCAAGGTCTGGAATAACCTGCCATTGGAGGTGGTTCAAGCACCTACTTTGAATGCCTTCAAGAGAAATTTGGATGTTTATCTTGCTCAGATCCTATGACCCCAGCTGACTTCCTGCCCTCGGAGCAGGGGGCTGGACTTGATGATCATCCAAGGTCCCCTCCAGCCCTAATGTCTATGAAATTATTAAAATGTTTCTCCGGTTCTTCAGCATTGTTAACATTATAGTCAAACAACTATCAGTTACCATACATTGACACTACTGAACAGTGGTGCCCTCATAAAGGTCTGAGGGACAAATGACTTGAGGGATCATTTACATTGTTCTTGCAGCAGAAAGAGCTTCAAAGTAGATTGAAATGTAATTCACACATACTTTAGAGCAACTTTTTGAGTGTGACATAACTGCACTGGGTTATGCCTATGAAGGTATTTAGATGACTAAAGATACAGAAAGTTGTCTAATGGATTTACAAATCTGCCTAAGCAAGCTAGGTATCTAAATCCCAGGGCTTTTAATAAGAGTTAGGTACCTAGTCATAGACAGAAGACAAAGAGTTGGTGCGACTCCCTACTTTTTATATAATTCCTTCATGATTAGGGCACTCACCTTGGAATAGAGGTTCTGGTTCTTTTTTCTTCTCAGGTTGGGAGGGTCCAGATCTATAGGTATTTTGCCTTGAGATACTCTCTACCTCTCCTGGTGAAGTTGTGCTACAAATTCCTTGGGCCATTCCTTGGGCCAGCAAGAAACTGAAAGAGAAGACATTGTTCTGCAGTCCACTGGGTAATTCTTTTTCTGTGTGAGGGCTCATCTCTACCGTAAGGATTCAAGAGTGATCCTTCTCCCAAGAATAGCTATTAATATGCTGTTTAGGGAATTTTTATGAGTTTGAACCCCTCCTGCTGAGAAGGGACTTACATCCAGATCTCCCCTGTCTTGAATAAGTGCATCTCTACCCACGGAAGATTTTATAAAAGCAGCATTACTTGGTGTTTGCATCTTGTAAGCTCATCTTACAAGATAAAGGGGACCTTGGGAGAGAAGTGTTTAATGTCTGGATCCTGATTGGGTTTAGGAGATATGTCCTGAGCTGTTCAAGCTGTGGTAGTTTTAGTCATGCACAGAAGCAGAATTCCAAGTGCTTGGGAAGCTTTAAAATCAATCTGAGAGATGCCTAAGGGCCTTGTTACACATTGTACTTTTAGCTGCTCAAATGTCCATCAGTGTTAGTGCTAGCTTGAGTTGGGAGCACTCCCACCTTAAGGCTAAAAACCTTATTTGACTGCCCCCTACCTGCACACCTGTGAATTGCCACTAGAGGGCTTGTGAGCAGAGGCCTGACTAGGAGCTACAGCTGTGAGCTGCTACTACAGTGTTTGGTGAGCCAGGACAGGCTTCTTTCCCTGCTCTAGGTGGGGGTATGAGGGATGGGTGGTAGGGAGTGGGAACATGAAGGTGGGAGGCAGATAGTTAATTGAATGGGAGTGAGTAATGAAATGGGAGGTGAAAGGAAATGGGGGGTGGGGAAGGGTGGGGAAATGAGGAAAGTCAGTCACTGAAGGATGAAATAAAAAGAAAGGGAAAAAGAATTTAAAAAGAAATAAAGAGGAATTAAATTAAAGAAGATCTCATCTTTTAATAAATTGGGATTGGGGTGTGGGTGGTGCTTCCCAGGGTGGGTGAGAGGTCTGAATGATGAGAGAAGGTGCTTTTGGGGGAGCTAATGCCTCTGCCCAGGAAGGAAACCCCAGTTTATGGGGACCTGATCTGGCCCCTTATTTCATTCCCCCCCAGCCACCCTAAAGTCCACTCCTAGGCATGTGTGCGCCCTGTGATCTGGCTAGTTGGCATGTTCTCTGTAGGATGTTTGCGTGGGGTTGCACCTCTCAGGGTAGGAAGGTCACATTTCCAGGGGCTGGAGAAGCAGTTGGCTTGGTTCCAGAACCACCACCTGGGCGGGAAAGCTCATGGGGTGGAAAATTTGTCCACACAGAACAGGGGAGTGAGGGAGGGATCACTGCATCATAAGATGCTGGAGGACTGAAACTTGGGCTATTTATGTATGGAAACTGGCCACACATTAATGGAACATGAGCTGGGTAACATGGGTCAGAGATATACCTGCTTTGGAATGACATAACTTTAAGCTGCCTAAAATGTGCTTAAAACTAACTTCAGGTGTTAACAGCTCCAAGAGCCACCTAAAATAATGTGTAGCAAGGCCCTAATACATTTAGCAGTTTCCAGTTTGGGCAGCAACTGAATGGAGGATTTTGCATTGCAAACCTTATAGTTAGTTTTCTTTGGTGCTTATACATGAGCTCCAGGAGTGGAGGGGGGCAGGGGAGAGCACCTTAATTAGAGTGGCTCCCAGAGCATCCCTGTGCTGGAAAATGGTGGTGGTGGTGCTTTAATTTAAGCTTGTCAAACAAGCTTTAGTTAAAATGCCCCTGCCAACATTTTTCAGTGTGGAGATGCTGATACATGAAACACTGGAGTCTGCTCCAATGTGCTGTAATTACAACATGTCAGATCAGCTTTTCTGCATGTGTATAGGGGCCCCTTAATATAATCAAAGTCCTGTTTTAAGCTCCAAAATCCTTTTTGTGGATGTGGCACAATTTTACTCAAGCTCAGAAATTTTGAATGTTTTCCTTTAGGAAAAAAAACAACTTTTACATCCTGGAGAATGCATTTGGATTAGAAATTAGCACAAACTAAAACTGATGGGCTCCATGACTTAATCCATCTCTTTGTGTAGTGTATTTGTTAAATAAATTATTTCTTGCAAGTCAGCAACCCTCTTTGTAATTTCTTATAGTTTGGCTGTATGAAGTGAGTGTTCATATCCAGGCCATGATGCTTCAACATTACTTCACTGCAGATATTCAAATACCACTCTGATGACGAGCATGATATGAATACTTCCGCAAGTCCATTAAAACTAAAGGGGTGCGTCTACATGACAGACACTTTGAGCACAGTAGACTAATTCTATTGTGCATTAGCACGACAGGCAAAACCTGCGCTAATGCTCTAATGTGGAGTAGAATTAATTGACTGTGTATTAGCATCAACAAAAAAGCATACACTGGTGCTAATGTGCAGTAGCACTGATTATGGCGCATTAAGATAGTACCTGTAATTACAGGTGCTAAATTTAATGTGCTGTAATTACAGCACATTAATGAAAAAGTAGACGCACCCAAGGAGTTCTGAAAAATCACATTGTTGTCTCATACATTTAATTTCATTTCCAATATTTATACTTTTCTAGCACAAAAAGTTGACTACTCTCACAGGTGGATATAGCACATGATAGACAAATCAGATGTGAATAGGGATTGGTTTGTAAAATTGCATCTTCCCTTTTGATGCAACATGAGGCAAGATTCTATAAGACGCTCATCAAGGTTGCTGATTTTAAGTAGAATGAAATTAGACAACATTGGGTGATTTTAGAAATCCTACCCATATCACCTTCTGAGAGCTGCAGCCAGAAGTTCAAATAGCTACATCTGGTATCTTGATGGTAGGACATGTAGTTTTTCCAAGATAGACTTTTTTCAAGATTGCCAAATCTGCTTCCATCATCTAGTTTTTCATTTATTGCGTTTTGGAATTTATTGAGCGTGGGACATTGTCTTCTGACATCCATAAAATCTGCACTATATCTCAAGTTAAATACAATGAACAAATGTGCAGATTTTATATACTGTTATCCAAGGAGATAACTGGGAGTTGTAAAGAAGTGGAAGCAATATTTTATCTTTTGCAGGACAGAGTCGAAAGTTTGCCTTGGTATATAAGACTGATGTTTCATGATTTATCTGAATATTCAATGTTATACTGAGGCAGTTTCACAAACTTTACCATTAGTATTATCAACTTTTCTATTTTAGCAGCAAAATCAGTGCAAGTCAGACACATACTATGGCTGCATTTTCAGATAACTTCTTGCATAGTAGTTTCAGGGGTATAGATTATAGCCATGTTGGTCTAAGGATATAGGCAGAAAAGGTTCTTTGGATAAATCTGTTATCTGTTATTAGACCAACTTTTTATTTGAGTTGGTTTAATAAAAGATAACAGATTTACCCAAAAAAGCCATGTTTGAACAATAGTAGCACTTATAGCTATGCTGTATAAACCATAACAAAACTTTCATTTCAGGTCATAAACTGATTGTTTTAGTGCTCAGAAAGTGCTATGCTTAAACAGCTATAGCATTGTTGAGAGGGTTGTATGTACTGTGAGGGTTTCTTATCTTCTTCAGAACTGTCTAGTATTAACCAGTCGGCCTGTGTGAAGCAGCAAGTATTTGCTTTGGATTTAGATTTGGCTGATTCGGTGGGGTAGTGATTCAATTCAGTGATTTGAATCACTGTCCCGATTCGAATCTGGAGATTTGGCGCCAATTCGGAGATTCGGCCATAGACTATGCTTGGAGTATTAGTTTAGCATTGTGTAAAACTTTCTTTCCTATCCAGCTGTGAGGAGCTAAATGAGCGTTTGTGGTGACAATCAGACTAAGAAACATTTGCATTTTCATTGTTGGTGTGTGTTCCTATTTTCCTTCATATCATGCTGTCAGCCATCAGGGATTAAAGATAATTTACCTTGACCTATTTTACATAATATTATTATACCTTATTTTCTGTCTTTTGTCACTACAAGTAACGTTTCGGTAAAATGGCAAAGGCACTTCAGGAAAAAGGGTCAGGTAGAGCTGTGTTTGGGCAAGGTGATTTTTTCATGAACTGTAGTAGTATTCAAGGGACTTGCTTTCATCTGATGGCAGGTAAAACAGATTTGACAAGGAATGTGTGAAAATTTCTTTCTGCAACGGAGCAAGATTCAGTGAATGTCATCAGCGCATTTTTGTCATCATGAATCATAGATTCCTCATCTTGGGAGCAAAGAAAAGCCTTGGATTTTCTATGGGCTACCAGCTGAGGAACTGCATTTTTCATGACCCCTTCTAGCTTGAATCAGTCAAACAAGAGACCATTATGTTGCATAACAGCTGAGTTTGTTTAAAATTCTTTTCTGTCAAGGTCTTTTGTAGAAACCTGGAAAAGCAAAGGTGCAGCATTTTGAAATTTCCATTTAGAAATAATATTTTTCTCTTATAAATATGCTTCTTGCTTTGTGATTGTGCAATATATTTTACCTTGAACCAAAATAAAATTCTTTGTTTCATTTCATTTAGTCTGTAATGTAAAAGCACTTATAATGCTTTTTATTTTCAAAATTCTGTGCTACCAAGGGTCCCACTTGTAACAACTGTTCTTGCAGTGAGTGATACTTAGTTGATTTCCATTTCAGTAAGTAACCTTAGAAATATGTGACATACCAAAAATAATAAACTATAGAATCATAGCGTCATTGAATTATAGAAAAGAAGGATAGAAAGGGACCTCAGGAGGCCAATTAGTCCAACCTCTGAACCAAGGCAATACTAAATCACTCCAGTCAGATATTTCTATAACCTCTTCTTAAAAACTTCCAGGAATAGAGATTCCACATCTTCTGTAGGTAATCTGTTCCAGTCCTAACCGCCCTCATAGTAGGAATGTTCTTTGTAATATCCAAGCTAACTTCCCTTTGCTGCAATTTACATACTGAATTCAGAAAATGGAAGAGCCTGTTACCCCACATCAGCTGTTCTGTGCTAACTGTTCTGCACATTCACTCCCATCCCATACTAAGTGGAAAGCAACCCATGGTAATTTAACCCCATTTCATTCAGGCCAAGATTTTCCAGTTTAGATTCTACTTACTACAGTTTAGGAGTGAGAACATGAACTAGTTATGGTGGAACAATTCACAGATTCATAGATGTTAGGGGCTGGAAGGGACCTTACAAGATCATGATGTACAATAACTTCCCCTCACCTTCTTTCATTTGATGTAGTTTGTTTGTCCATGATTATCAATAGTTCTAGATGCCAGACAAGTTAAATAATTACCCCTGATTGAATAGGAAAGTGGTACCAGACTTGAGACGAAAGCTCAAGAGTTTCCAGTTTTCAGTCCTGTATTCTGATAATTAGCTCACATTTCTCTCATAAAACTGTGAATAAATTGCTTATAGGAACAAATCATTTAGAATTGTAATTTCTTTTTTCCTTAGAGGACATTGTTGAGAATTTTCCCACATTTCCTTTTATGGCATCTATTAACAATCATAATCTTCAGGATCAAGAATGAGCTGCTCATAGGTCAACATGGTATCCAATGTCAGTGGGCTGCCACACCACTAGGTGTAGGGGGTACAGCTCTGATGATGTCAGCCTCTTTTGATTTTTCACTTAGTGGTTGTGATATAATGATATAATTGTGGGAACGGTCTGGCCTGAGAAGACAGCTGTGAGGCAGAGAAAAACAAAGCAACAGGAAGATACTCAAAATGTGTGACTTTTTTTTAAGCAAAGAAAATGGAAGTAATGAATGATTTAGACAGGGTTTACTGAAGATGAAGAAAATGAAGAGTGTATATTAGTTAATTTACCTGCATCAATGAAAAATTATTGTCATTATTTCTTTGATGAGCTTGCAGGTATTATTGTTGATACTGAGGAATGAATGGAAATTGTACTGGAATGCTTCACCTGCTGACTGACGTCTAGAGGAAGTTAATTCTTTATTGACATATAAAAGTACATTCTCTGTAACTCTAAGCCAAGGCAAAATGACAATGAATTAAAATGTCTGTTGTTTGGAATAAAATGGTATGGATCCTTTAAATACAACAGTAGTTTTTTTGTATAGAAGCTCCCTCTTAAGTAGGCTACATAAGGCTTTCTGTTTCATATCTGCAACACGCTGATAATATGGAAGTTTTAATTAGGTATTATGCAGGAGGGGATTAGGTCACACATTTAAATGCTTAAGTTGGAAGAAGTCTTTTTAAAGTGGGAGGTCATTTTCAGATGGTAATAAACTCTTTTTTTTTCAGGGCAGATGTCAGGCTGTTAATGGGACATTATTGTTTTTAAGTAGTTAATGATGAGTTTCATGAATATTTATTTTCCACTGCTTATATTAATATTGTGAGGGTCCATGCACTCTCATAATGTGGAATATGACTAAATGCAATGGATGCCTGAGGACACTGAACCAGAGTTAGAGAGAGGTTGGAGGGCTACACAGTGATAAAGCTCTTCAAATAAAAACTCTGAAGTTATAGAGGGCCTGTTCAGGTAGATCTTAGGGATCTGAAATGATTGTTCATTTGTGCTTCCTTCTAGTATTTATAAAGTGAGAATGTACCTGTATGTGCACAAGAGATATGGTTCAGAGTTTCATTTATTTTTCTGTCTCCTACTCTTATGCTTTTGAGAAAGTGCTTCTTAATTCTACTCTCAAGAGAGAGGTTGCCTCCCTTCATTAAAGTTGATGGTAGGTGAGATTATCATGAATTACCTAGAGCAGGTAAATTATCCCATAATGATTGTAGAGGATATAAGCTTAAGAGGCTGTTCTTTGCTGTTGGTAATATGTTGTAATGATCCTAGACCAGTGGTTCTCAACATTTTTTTAGTCTTGAGGCAACCCTTGTATGAGAGGGGAACAGACAGCAAATGGGGGTTTTCCACTCTGTCCCCTCACAGAGGCAGATGGAGAGGCACCAGCATGACAGGCTCCAGTGTAGCAGTCCTGCAGCAGCCTGAGCCTGCAGTTTGGGGAAAGAAGAGGGAGGAGCCTGAGAGGAGAGCGAGCCAGGAGCAGAGTGAGGCAGTGTGAGTGGGGAACGTTAAGTTCATTTTCCTTCCTTAATGTTTAAAGGGCTAAATGCTACACCATGATGAGCTTAGTCATGAGGACGTTAGGCTGAGATAGCGAACGGTTAAGGAAGAGCAGACAGCCAGAGAGCAACTCTCTCTCTCACAGTGGGAGGCATGGGTGAGAAGTGATCATCAGTAAAGAGAGAGCCCCAGAACAAAAACACCCATTCAGGCCCAGGATGTGGTAAGGGTGAGGTAAAGGGGAGGTTGGAGCCCCACAAAGAAACCAATGGAGTGAGATCTCATGAGATACTGTCTCCCAGCAAGAACATCAAGACAGGGCAGAAGAATGAGAACAATTAACAGGACACAGGTAATTCCATTCTTAAGATCTCACCCTGATGTTGCAAAGGGGTTGGGTGGCAGGGAAGAAAGGACTCAAGCCCTATAACACCTACCAGTGACACCTTGATAGACTCAAAGCCCTTTTTGGAGAATTTCAGATCTTAACTTGCACTCATTTCTTGACTACAGAAAAAGTAATATAGCAATTATTTTGTTGCAGAGAACTAAGAAAGACCACAATAGGTTAGATTGTTTTGAATGTTATCAATTACTATTTGAAATCTATGGTCACAACCCCATATGCAGGGGCATGTACTTCCAGCAGCAAAAATAGTAGCAGCACAAATTTGTGCTGTTACTTTTTGCCACTGCGTATGCTGCTACAAGTGCACTTTGGTGTGGGGCAAAATAGTCCTCTTCAGGCAAACTGCCCTTTCCACAATTCTCCCAGCTCCTGGTGTACTGAAGGAGCTGTGTCAGAACTAAAGGAGGGGAAATACACTTTCTGCCAGCCAGAGCATCTCCTTGGAGAACTGAGCCTCCGTGTCTGCTGGCACATGTATCTGTAATATGTTCCGTGCTTTTTTTCGCAGTGTTTTTTTTTTTGCTACTGGATTTCTTTGTTAGCAAATTTTCTCCTGTGCTGCAAATATTTGGGCATATTTTATCATGCTGGGCATGTGGTTTGAGTACCACAAACCAAAAAGGTTTGTAGTGCCACAAACTGCACATGCCTGCACATCTGGATCTGGCCTATGGGTTTATCTTCTGAATTATGCAGATGTTTGTAAACCTAATAGTAAGTGGTACCCTTAAAGGATCTTGAGGTACCGTAGTATGCCATGGTTGAGAATCACCGGTGTAAGCCCAGCTGGGACTGATACAGCTGATCCATGGCACTAGTTGAGTCATCCCTAGGGCCCTCAAAAAAGATCTTACCCACAGAGGACTTTATAGGCTCAGAGAAGACAACAGAGAGCTGTCTGAGCAAAAGACCACCTGGCGGTGTCTCCTGACCTGTCCAGACCTCTGCCGATCTGCTTGCTCCTACCTAGATATCACCTGAACCTCACACAGACTAACCCTTACCTTGA